>NC_067403.1:137959420-138259420 GCF_016432865.1 Antechinus flavipes
TATGAGTAGATTGCAAAAGGGACTAATTAAGGCCAGAGAAGAAGGGAAAAATGTATCAGAATTTCAACACCACATTTTTCCTGTAATTCAACAGTTTAATTCTTCAGGTCAAGAAAGTAGAAGATACTCACCTTTTGATATAGAAATCCTGAAAGACCTGAAAAAAGCTTGCACTCTTTATGGGGCTACATCAGCTTATGTTAAGATGCTATTACAAAATTTGTCTTTTGAAATCTTGACCCCTAATGACTGGAAATCGATAGCAAGAATATGCCTAGAACCTGGACAGAACTACTTGTGGCTTTCTGAATATAGTGAGCTCTGTAGGATACAAGCCCAACAAAATAGTCAAAGTGGGTTCATACGGCAATCACCTGTGACCTACTAACAGGTACAGGTCCTTATGCAGATGTCGCAGCACAAATTGGTTATTCTGTAGCAGCATATCAGCAAATTGCTGCTAATGCTATCAAAGCGTGGGCTTCTCTTCACAATAAAGACGACAAGGGGGGGGCCTTCACAAAAATAACACAAGGGCCAAATGAAGCCTTTGCTGACTTTGTGGGACACTTGCAGACAGCTATCACAAGAACAAATGGAGAAAATGCAATAACAGACATTTTGATAAGGCAACTTGCTAAGGAAAATGCTAATGAGGTTTGCAGAAGAATTATACTAGGACTGCGCAAGGATGCTCCTTTAGAGGAGCTCATAAGACACTGTGCTACAGTGGGCACAGGTGCCTTTTATAGCCAGGCTATGATGCAGACTTCCCAAAATCCAAACATGAGAAGACAGAGTCCCTCTTGGCAAGGGACTTCCAGAGAGACTCGTAGATGCTTTCAGTGTGGAAAAGTAGGACATCTGAAAGCTCAATGTTGGTATAGAGATAGAATGGGAAAACAAAGTGGGAGAACAAGACCCCAAACCCCATGTCCAAAATGCAACAGAGGCTTCCATTGGGCCTCAGAATGCAGACAGATTCAGGGAAACGGGATGAGGGGCCCAGCCCCAGAGCCCAAGGCAAAAAACACTTGGGGCATGATGGCAGCCAATGGTGCACCCAGAGAGTGCCTAGAAGTCCAGTATCCAGACATGACCAATCAGCCAGAAAGCCATATGATGGGAGAAGGGGATTACACAGTCAACCAGCCAGGAAGCAACCTGATGGCAGAAGGGAATTACAATTGGGGAGAATAGAGCTGTATGCAGCTGGGACAACTGAGATACCCCCTGGAGAGGTGAAATCTGTTGCTCTCCAACCTATGGATCCCCTACCTCCAGGCACAGTAGGCTTGACCATTTCACCTCCTTTTTGTACGTACAAAACAGTGTCCATCCACACACTGATGTGGGAAACTGGAGAATGTGTAGATAATATCCCAGTCACTAATACAGGTAGACAATGTGTGACTTATCATCCAGGAGAAGTAGTAGCATCAGGTTTACTCATACAGAATCCTAAGAAGCAACCTGGTGATAGTCACCCAGATTCTGACTCCAGACCACAAAATCCAGGAATATACTGGACATCAGCTGTAACAGCTGACCGACCTATGCTCACGATCTATATAAATGGCCTGCCATTGGAAGGATTGGTACACACAGGTGCAGATCGTACAGTTATTAGAGGTGCCAATTGCCCCAGTCACTGGCCAAAGATTAAAGCAGACACCTATATGTCTGGAGTAGGAGGATCAATAGCAATAAAGTTAGTGCTGCCCCTATGAGATGGACTTTTGAAGGCAAAACAGGAGTTTTTACTCCTTTTATAGTTGAAAAAATCCCCATCAATCTGTGAGGAAGAGACGTTTTACAACAATTGGGGTTAAAAATGTGTACTTCGGCTTTTTAAGCAGGGTTGCTGTTGAAGGCCTGCCAACACTTTTCCCTGTTCCTATCCATTGGAAAACTGATACACCAGTGTGGATAAAAACAGTGGCCCTTAGGTAGCGACAAAATTCAGGCCTTATTAGATATAGTACAGGAGCAGCTTGAACAAGGGCATTTACAACCTTCTCTGAGTCCTTGGAATTCACCAGTGTTCGTTGTAAAAAAGAAATCTGGAAAATGGAGGATGCTCACTGATTTAAGAAAAGTGAACGAACAGATGGAAACTATGGGAACTCTTCAGCCTGGACTTCCATCTCCTACTCAGCTTCCTAGAGAATGGCCTCTTTGGGTTATAGACATCAAGGATTGTGTCTATTCCATTCCTCTGGATGAGGAGGATATGAAGAGATTTGCCTTTTCAGTGCCCAGCATTAACTTAGCTGAGCCTTATAAAAGATATGAATGGACGGTTTTGCCACAGGGAATGAAGAACAGCCCCACTATGTGTCAAATGTATGTTGCTGCTGCTCTTGCTCCAATAAGAAAAGCATTTCCAAAAGTTATGCTATTACATTATATGGATGATATATTGGGATGTGCACCTGAGGAACAAATGCTAGAAGCATGTCTACAAAAAACCATAGAAACACTAAGATACTACAAACTTCATATCGCTACAGAAAAAATTCAAAGGCATGCTCCTTTTCAATATTTAGGATATGAAATATATCCTAAGGCACTTACACTACAAAAACTGTCTTTAAGAACAGAGAGGTTGAACACCTTAAATGATTTCCAAAAATTAATAGGAGATATCCAATGGATGCGTCCAGTATTAGGTTTAACTACCAATCAATTGCAACCCCTATATGACATTTTAAGGGGAGACACTGCTTTAAATTCACCACGCCGGCTTACAAAAGAAGCTCAAGAGGCCTTGAGAGAAGTTGAACTGGCTTTATCCAATGTAGTTGAAAGAGTAACTCAAAAACCCTTGGAAATATCAGTTTTTGCTACGAAAGAAGCACCCACAGCAGTCCTTCATCAAGGAGACAGTGTGATAGAGTGGGTGAACCTCCCAGCACAACCAGAACAAAGCCTTACGCCTTACCCAGTGCTTGTGGCTAGGATTCTATTAAAGGCCATTAAGCGAGCAGTACAATTATCTGGGACAAGACCTGACAAGATATACACCTTCTATACAAATGCACAAATTAATGTATGCTGTGAAACCATCCCAGAGTGGCAAATTTTATTAGCCATGGCTCCAAATTTTGCACATGGATCTCCATTAAAGATAACCAGACTACTGCATAATTGGCAATGGATTTTTGAGGAGAAGGTTTCTAAGGTTCCTCTTGAAGGACCAACCATTTTTACAGACGCAGCCAAACAAAATATTTGTGCTGTATACTCTCATGATCTAACCGTAAAAAGAGTAGTCAAAACTCCTTTTCAGTCCACTCAGCAGAACGAATTATATGCGATCATGCTAGCTCTCACTTATTACCCAGGCGACATAAATATAATATCTTATTCAGCCTATTCAGTAGGTGTGGTACAAAGAATTGCCACAGCCCAAATAAAATTTGCAGCTTCTAATATATATCAGCTCTTTAAGGAACTTCAAGAGCAAGTGAGAAAGCATCCAGGAAAGATTTATATCCTGCATGTCCACTCACATAGTGGACTTCCAGGTCCTATTTTTGATGGAAATTCAAAGGCAGATAGCCTTTTAACTATGTTGGCCAGTACGCCTTTATTTCAGGAGGGCCAGGAATCCCATTCTAAATACCATCAGGCTGCTCGAGCTTTGCGTTTACAGTTTGGGATTACAAAAGAAGAAGCTAGGAGCATAGTAAAAAGCTGTACAGCTTGCCTTCTCTTCCACGCTCCTACACTGCCTCCAGGGAAGAATCCTCGTGGTTTGAGACCCAATGAAATCTGGCAAATGGATGTGACCCATTATAAATCTTTTGGTCATCTGTCTTTTATCCACGTTGTGGTAGACAGCTTTTCAGGATTCACTTTTGCCATACCAGCAGCAAAAGAGACAGCCTGAGTGGTCACTGAATTCCTCATTCAAGCATTCGCAATTATGGGTGTGCCACAAGAAATAAAAACAGATAATGGACCGGCATATACCTCCAAACATTTTGAACACTTTTGAGCACAGTATAAGATTTTACACACTACTGGCATACCCTTTAATCCTCAAGGTCAAGCAATAGTAGAAAGAAGAAACAGAGACATTAAGACACTCCTCCAAAAACAAAAGAAAGGGAGAGCCACGGGTAACCCTAGAGAACTTCTAAATTTAGTTCTCTATACCATTAATTTTTTAATCTTTGATAAAGATGCACTGGCTCCAGCAGACAGGTTTTATAACCCACCAGAAGAGCAGTGCCCAGTGCAAGCAACTCCACTATCTTTAGATAATCGCCAGGTGATGTGGAGAGACCCAGAAAGTGGTGAATGGAAGGGACCAGATAGGCTAACTGCTTGGGGGAGAGGATTTGCTTGCATCTCTACATGTGGAGAAGGAATCAGATGGGTGCCGACGAGCCGCATTCGCCTTGTCCATCGCAGAGAGATGGAGCAGACCCTTGAAACAAAGGAGAAGACCCAAGAAATATCGGGTGGTTCTGTGGCTGATTGTGCTCACCATTGAAAGAGCATAGCTGACAAGGAGACTGTTAAAAAGACTTAAAATCTTCAGGGATCATTGGATTTCCTAACACAAGATGAAACTGTTTTAGTTCTTGAAAAACCAGCGAGAATCATTGGATTCCTTAAGATGAAAAATTGTTGATGAGACTTTTGCAGTACTTCAGGGCTTACAGGAACTATTGGATTCCTGGCACATGAACTAATGGACAATGGATTCCTTATGGACTATTTCTAGGACTTATGGACAAGTGTAAATTTTCAGGATGATTCATGTTGTTACATTACTACTAGCCTGTGTTATATTGCTGTGTGCTTATGTAAATTATGTATAATGCCTCCCATATTGATGGATTTATGTATGCCATGTATATCTGTTACAAAGTTCTGGCCCATATTGATGGATTTATGTGTACCCCTTCAGAAACCCACTAATCTGATTAGATTTCATATTTCGTTTGGTGTTTTCATCTAACAAAAGAAAGGGGGAGATGTTGGAATCCTTACTAACTGCTAACTAATTAGAGTTGATCTAATCTTACAAGCAGATTTTGGCCAGAACCTGAAACAAGGTACTAAGTAAAACTAATTAATACAAGGCTTGTGTTCACACCTTTACTCATTGGAGTCCACAAGTATGCTAGCTTCACAAAGTACACTTTCTAACTTCAAGGGAGTCCACACCTCCCTTAAAGCTTGTTGGGCCAGAGAGCACTATGGGAGAAAACCCATAATCCCATTCTCTCAGAAGAGTCAGATAAAAGGCCAGCGATGAGGGATCTATGGCAGAATACATTATTTCCTCTTGGCTGGCTGGTCGCAGAAGAAAGCTCAGCTGGACCCGAGAGGAGCGACTCTGGTGGCAGACAAAGGGTTTTCAGAGGATAAAGCTACGAGTGGAGAGTTCAGTGGACAATCAGATTCATCTTCATCTCACACCACTGTAGTTGGTGGCTGGGCTCCCCAGAAGGAGTCAAGAGAGACATTCCATCTCTGTGTTGGTTGGAGGCAGAAGAAAGCAGAGGCAGAGGCTGAAGGACAGAACCTTTGGATTTGGAGACATCCGAAGGGCTCTAAGCCTCTAAATCGGCTGTGCTTTGAGAAGAACAAGAACTCCAACATTTGAACTCTAACACTTCTGCCTAGGAAATTCTTTAAGAAGAGGATATGAAGAATGTTTTGATTCTGGAAAATCTTCCTAGGAAATGCTTTAAAATATTAAATAATATTTTTGATTGTTGTTCTACTCCAGAGCATTCTCATTTATCTTCTTCATTACAATAGTTCCAGTACACACATACAAGATTTCTTATTATTATGATATGATGACTTTTACATGTAGATTGAAATACCCATAGGAGTAAGTTTAGCAGTACTCAAAAAAGCAGTAGAAACCTGCCCTCTTGTGTTCCTTCAGCTTAAATGTGATAAAAATATAATTAAATGGTATTCTAGAAGTCTAGTGCAGTTTTAAGTTATAAAGGTGTATATGTAATAAAATAATTACATTAGATATAATAATCTAATATGTTAATATATATAAAATATGCATTGTACCAAGACTTTTGTAACACCAAATACACACAGACAAAGGGAATCTGAAAAATTCTGGCATATTTGAACTCATCTCATCCAGGAGTGTGATGATTTCACACAAACTCACATCTTAAGTTCCTTTTTCTTAAAATTGTTTTTCTTTCTTGTTTGATAGAGCATTGTTTAATGCTTACTTTGAGTTTATTTTTGAAACAGCAAGTTGAGTTTAATGTGCATTTTAAAAAATATTTCTTGATATTTGTTTTGCTTGTCTTTTTTTTTTTTTTTTTACTTTCTTTTTTTAAATTTTATTTTATAATAACTTTTTATTGACAGAACCCATGCCAGGGTAATTTTTTTTACAACATTATCCCTTGCACTCACTTCTGTTCTGATTTTTCCCCTCCCTCCCCTAGATGGCAAGCAGTCCTATATATGTTAAATATGTTGCAGTATAACCTAGATACAATATATGTTTGCAGAACTGAACAGTTAGTTCTCTTGTTGTACAGGGAGAATTGGATTCAGAAGGTTAAAAATAACCCGGGAAGAGAAACAAAAAATGCAAATAGTTTACATTCATTTCCCAGTGTTCTTTCTTTGGGTGTAGCTGCTTCTGTCCATCATTTATCAATTGAAAGTTTTGCTTGTCTTTTGTAGCTTTCTATTTGAAGATGGTGAGAGCTTTGGGCAAGATCGTGATAGAAGTTCACTTTTAGATGATACCACTGTGACATTGTCACTCTGCCAGCTAAGAAATGTAAGTTATGTGTTGAAATTTTAGTTTAACTACTATATTAAAATACATTATCAATATATTTTTATCATTGTATTGTTGAGAGATGGGAGCCACTAGTCCAGTGGCTGCTGGAGGTTTAACTCAGACTTTAGAATGGATCTGTTCATGTGAGAGGATGATGATGATATAAGGAGACCGAGAGCTGGTTGCATTCTCTGACCTCTCAGCTGAGAGGCAGTTGCGTCTTCTGACTTCTCTCCTCTTCCCTTTTGCCTCCAATTTATTTCATTCCGAATCCACAAGGAACATCTGTGAAGGCTGCTTTACAACACCTTCAAATTTATGATTCACAGCTGTAGAGGCTCTTGAAGAATTGACCTAACCCTTCATTTAGGCATGGTCCTTAACATATAGTTTTATAAAGTTGGATTGGATGCTTTTATGTTAAAATACATTCTATATCTTATGTTTTTGGAGGAAAAGTTTTCTTTTATTACTTGAATATGAAAAGTGGGTGAGAGTTATTAGGATTTAATGTTTGTCAAATAAGATTATCTTCTTTAGTAAATGAACTAGTTTGATTAGGGAAGTATCATGATTTTCTTACTAAGATATTCCTTTTATCTGAAGTTTAATCATATCTCAAATCATTTAATCATATCTCAAATTTTTAAATGAATAAGAAAACTCTTCTAAAAATTACTTGAAATATGTCTCAAACAGGTCTTCTTAACCTTCAAGAATTGACATGTCTAAATTTTTGCTTGAAGCAGTTTATCTAAAGTCTGTACATTTGCATAAAAACAAAATTAGTCAGTTACAAGTGTTTTTAACAGCATGCTGTTAGAGTTAAAGGACATACCACTCTTTTAACAATCAACAAATTACTTTTGTGCCTAATGTATTTTCTGATAGGTATTATTTAGGTATTTCTTGGGAAGTATCTATTGTGACAAAACAAAATATAGCAAGACATTTTAAAAAAATCTATTAAATGGAAAAAATATGGTGTATGTACTTTGTGTACACATCTTAGAAATGCACACATGATTTTAATTGCATTTATTTTTAATGTTAAATAAATCAAGTAAATGATTTTTTTTAAATTTGTTGGTCATAATAGCTAACAAATCAGCAGATCATAGGGCATTTATATACTAAGTTTTATAAAATTGATTCTTTTTGTGTGAAATATTTAAATATTTCATATTCAATAGTATAACTACACACATAAAATATATACCTACAATACACATGCATAAGCCTAGATGATTGTATATTATATAATGTATAATATATACATGTTTATATTTGTTATATGTGGTAGAAGTTTATATTTATATATACTTTGAATTGTTTTCTTTTTTAATACTAGCCAAGAAAATCACATTTTTCTGGGAAATTTTTAGCCATTTTTTTTTCTACCTTAAGAGGAAATAATAGACTATAACTTAAGAATACAAAAATTATTATACTTTAATAAATTAGGAATTCACATGGTACAATTTTCTGTTCCTGACAGTGATTTTGTGAGAAAGTAGGACAGTTAGTTGGAAATTATTGGTTTTCAAGGAGATAGTCTTAACTTGGGGGAAAAAATAAGAGAAAATTGCAGAGAATAAAAATGTTCTCTCTGTAAACTATAATGATTGATTGAAAGGTAAGTAACTTAGTTGTTTTCTATTAAATACCTTGTATTCAAGTTCCCATGCTGTGAAGGAGATGGAAAACTTTTAAATGATATGGTTCTTTTTCTGAAGGAATTTTCATGATCATTCAAAAAGTAAGACATAGCATGTGAAAAAGTAAGCTACATTATAAAGCAGAAAATGAGATACAGAAATATGAGAATAATGATTTTACTGGGATTTTTTAGTGAATTAAAACTGAAATGTTTTAATTTAGACATATCCTAAATTTTTTAATGCCAGCCTTCAATTTCTAGGTATTGCTATTGTTGAAAGTGAAATCTTTTTTTCCTAAAACTGTGGCATAAGTAAGTTAGCAATATGCTAAAATTCAGTATAAATTTATATGTGAATCATCATTTTAACATATAGAAACCAAGTGGGGCATATGGGACATAGAACCCTTTCAAGGTCTAAAGCGTGGGAGTCGTTTACATAACAGATATGCACTTTCTATTGGAAAGTTTCATTTAAGAGAGAAATAACAGGTAAACATTTAGCTAATCTTTTAGGTAATTCTCAGTATTAGTTCAGAGAATTTGCCTTGATTCTCCTTTGGAATCTTACAGACAATCTTAATGTAAGAATGCCTGTGTAGTGTTAAAAAAAAAAAAAAGTATCAGTGCAAAGGAGCCTGAGAATGCTATGTTGGACCTTAGAGAAGTCATTCTACTCTCATTAGAAGGGTGAACTTTACAACAGGGCACTATGGGCAAAAAGCAATTAAATTTGTTCAGATTGCTTAGAACTTATTTCTGGGTTTACTCCTCTGCTTTTTGCCCTGTTATGCTTTTGAAGAATCCTTAGAGTTCTGCTGGTTATTACAGGGGGAAAGTTAGAATTAAAATGACTTTTGGGAGAAAATTAGGCAGAAAACTAATTTGTACCTAATCATAGCTAATTTTAATAATAGCTAGCATTTAATAATAGCTTTAAGATTTGCAATGTGCTTCACAAGCACTTCATTTTATCTCAATAGCCCTTGGAGTTAGGTGCTATCCCTATGCCTATTTTATATATGAGGAAACTGAGGCAGAGAAACTTTAAGTAATTTGCACAAAATCATTTTCAGTACATATCTGAGGCCAGAATTAAACTCAGATTTTCCTGACTACAGGTCCAGTACCTTATCTACTATGCTACCTAAGCTAACCCTATGGTTTTTTTTACCTCTTAATTTATCAGCGATTTTCATCCCAATAAATTGGTTTAGGATATGTAAGAAATGCCATTTACTGGCATGTTTACGCTGCCTAAATGAAAAGGAAGAAGAATTCTGGCTTTTGCTTTAAGTAAAAGGTGTTTATTTTAAAAAATTAGTCATATTACATTCCCTTTTATTACCTTTTCCACATATAATTTGGAAAGTATTTTATTTTTTTATTTGGTTTAAAAACTTATACTAGCTGTTTTATATTTTGTTTGGCCAGATGTCAAAGCAGATGGTTACATTGATAGGGATATATTGAAAGAAATCCATCACTTGGAACTGAACATTAACAATCAGAGGCCTGCTAAATGTTCATGTTTACAATATGAAAGAATTCTTGGATTCTTGTTTATATTGTATTGTATATATTTCATACCCACCTTTTTCCTACAGAAGGTAGATCCATATTTTTTTTTTATTATTTTCAGAGACTAAAAGATGTTGGCGGAGAAGCATTTTACCCCTTGCTTGAGGATGAGTAAGTATGTATTGTCTCACTGAATATTATTTCTTCTGCTATTTGTATTGCAGCAGAAAACAATATCTGTGGTCAAAACATTTGTTTTGAATAAGTGCTTCTTAAGAAGGAGAGAATCTTCCAACCATGGTCATTTTGATGAGTTTTTGTTTTGTTGATTTCTTTTTGTTCTTTATGTTACTTTTAGTCATCCTACTATTTTTTCCCCCTCTTTTTTCACAGCCAGTCCAATTTACCTCATTCAAACAGTAATAATGACTTGTCTGCAGCTGTCACTCTTCCTTTGATCATCCGAGAGAGAGACACAGAATACCAGCTCAACAGAATTGTTCTCTTTGACAGGCTACTGAAGGTAGAGATTCTGTAATATTGTTTCAGCAAATCTTTTTTATACACACACACACACACACACATACACACAGACACACATATAGGCATGTATGTTTTAATATTTATGTACACAATATTACATGTTCTATATTTAAACATTATACACACATCTACACACATACTGACATACAAATATTTCCCATTGGATTGTAAGCTCTCCAGGAGGATAAGGACAGTCTTTTGCCTCCTTCTTTATTCCCGGCATTTAGCACAGTGCCTGGCACATGATTGGTGCCTAATAAATGTTTATTCATTGATTATCTATATGTGCATCTCTCCCTTTTTATTTCTCTCTCTGTTTGTATGTATACATACATATACATATATACACACATACACAAAAATATTTGATTGTGTGTATACATATGTTTAAATGTTATATGTTAAACATATTGTTATCACTGTATAAGATATATATTATATAATATACTTATTATTGTAAGTATATAATAACATATAAAACTTGAATTATTTTTCTATATATACATATATAAATACATAGTTAATTCTTGGCATTCGTGGTAGTTATATTCTATAGAGTTGCTTCAAAAATTAAATTAGCAAATACTGAACTAGTTGCTCCTAAGAGAAATACAGTGTTACTATGAGCCTCTGGTTGCAAATTTTAGTTTAGCACATTCTACCCAATCTCATATAGATAGGCAAATTATATCTTCCTTTTCTACATATACCCTATTGTTGATTTATTAACATTGAACTCATGGCTAACAGCATTATACCTCATATCTGAACAAAGGTTATCTAATACATATGTTTTCTTAGTATAAGGTACATCACAGCCTTCTTGCACATAAGAGTACTAGATAGCACTTCAACACTAAACTGAAGACCATTTTAAACATCAAAATCTCCAACAAAAAGCACAAAATGTGGAAAAATATGGCACTTAATGGACTGCAAAAAGGATATTGTTTACATTATGACAACTAAAATAAGGAGGCAGAGCGTCATCTTTTTCAGTCTTTGCTGGGAACATAAGCATTGGACAATTCAAATATTTTACCACTCTGCTCATATCTAAGAATGACCACAAAAAAGCTATAGGTGTTGAGTTTGGAGTTATTTAGGGAATAGGCTATTCACAAATTTGCAATTTAAATGCAAATAATAAGGATCAGCTGGAGAGATAAAGAAGAGAGAGAGATATTGATATTATTATTATTGTTATTGTTATTTTTTATTTATATATAAATGGAACTAGAAACACCTAAGTTCATATCTGGTCTTAAACAGTTATTAGTTGTGTGATTGATCCTGCATGTCACTTATTCCCTTTTTACCTCAGTTTCTTCCTTTTACAAATGAGGATAATAGTAGCAACTACTACCCAGAGTTGTTATGAAGATCAAATGTATTAGTAATTGTGAAACATTTAACACGATGCTTGGCACATATCAAGCACTTTATAAATGTTAGCTCAAACTATATGTAAACTTCTCTTAATTCAATAAGACTAAGCATAGCTTGGAATCCTTTGGCATAACCTCAAAAACTCACAAGCTGTCCACATAAAACTTTACTGACTAAATAGTCAGTGACAACAATCAAAATATCAAATATTAGCATCTTGGATATTTTTATGTGTCTTATGTCCTGAACTTTAATAAATTGTATCTTAGAGACACAGAAGGACTCTTAAGGACACTTACAACCTCAGTAGGAAGTTTTTATGATAATCTTTGAAACAACCATTTAGGAATCCTTTATCACTCCCTCCCTATCCCAAAAGCTAAACCAGAAATAGATGTGTAAAAAATTCTGGGAGGAAAAAAAGCTATAGTCAGACCTAGCAAGACTGATAAGTTAACAACTGAAGATTCTGAGGCTTTTTAGCTATCCACTTTATTACCAGAAGCATGCACTGATAACTCAAAGTTCACTACTGTCTCTGAATTCTGTTTCCTTGGCAGTATGCTAACAAATGATTCACTAATAGATAAGGAATTGAAAAAATGGTAATGAATAATTCACTAATGAAAATGGTTTTAAGATTATTAATTATTTATAAAGCATTTATCACATACCTACTATGTTCATAGAACTTATCCAGCCAGTATAGAGAATACATAGTATTCTACCCTCTAAGGAATTTGTGATCTAAAATAATATTTATAAATACTTTTTGATTTTAGAGAAGAAAGAGATCAGAGAAAACTTGGAGAGGTGAGAGAAGAGATGGGTGTAGGCTGGTTCTTGAAAAATGGACAGGATGTGCATTGGTGGAATTGAGGGAAGGAAATTGAGGCAATTGGTCCCTTCACCTCCTAGAAAATAAGAAGAAAAAAGGAAGCAGTGTCAGATTTTATATTCTTGGAGGTCAAATCTTCACTGTAAACAGTAACTGTAGCCCTGAAATGAAGGACACTTTTTCCTTGGAAGGAAAACTATGGCAAATCCAGACTAAAAAGCAGAGATTCACCTTGCCAATAAAAGTCAAAACTATGAATTTTCCTTTTAGCAATGTATGGCTGTGAGAGTGTTTTTATAAGGAAAGTTGAGTGCTGCAGAATCAGTGCTTTTGACCTTAGTACGGGAGAAGACTTCTGAGAATCCCTTGGGTAGCAAGAAGATCAAGTCAGTCCATACTTAAGTTAAATCAGTCTATTCACTAGAAGGTCAAAAATTGAAGCTAAAACTTAAATATTTTTAACCACATAATGAAAAGATAGGAATCATTGGAAAAGAACCTGAGTTGGCGAGGATTGGGAAAAAAAGGAGAAGAGAGTGGCAGAGAATGAGATGGATGGATAAGAATAATGGAAGCAGTGAAAATGAGCTTGGGCAGACTTCAGGAGATGATAGAAAGGTCTAGTGAACCATAGTTTGTAGGAGACAAAGAGTCAGACATGACTGAACAACTACAACAGCAAAATATCATTTACAGCAGATTGCTTCCCTAATACATAGATTAGATATATCCTAAGTTTTTGATAAAAGGAGACCCCAGGAAAGTTAGGTAAAAACATTTAAAGCAATGTGGCATCGTAGTATTTAAGGGGAAAACATAGCAGGCAAACTACATTTACTGGAAACCATTGATACATTTATCAAGCATTTATCCACTGTTAAATAATGAAAATACAAGGATAAAAGTGATAGAGTTTCTGTCCTTAAGGAAATTATGTTCTACTAAAGTGATACAGTAAGTACAGTTTAAAAAAAAAAAAAAAAAGTGTAGTATTGGACAAAAGATCCAAAGTAGACTGAGAAAATTTGAGGATTTCAAGACAGTTACAAAACATAACATATCCTTGCACAGTGATTGATGTAGCAAAGATTCAGTTATAGTTTATTGAAACTAAGATTTATTACTTACCTATTTATGCTTGGCATTGTTAGCTCCAAAGAAATGCCTAGGGGTTTTGAAGATTTAAGTGCAGTTATTGCTGCTCTTAAGGAGCTTAAAATTCAGGGAGTGGAATGACACCAGGAAGCTGCTTGAGGTCTTCCAATTTACCTCAAAAAACATATGAAACTAAGCTTCTGAGTAGAATCTGATGGAATGAAACCATTCTCCAGCTCAAAGATAGATTGGAAAAACTTCAAGAAAGGTCAGTCTCACTGGGGTGAAAAAGGTATTCAGCCTAGCTCAGATAGACTCTGAGAAAGCCAGCAAGAGGGTCTTAATTACAGCAAATCAGCAACTGAGATCCTCGGTCACTAGAAGCAGATCAGTGGGCAGCTTCCAGCTCAGAAGACAAATTTTGGGAAACCAGGCTGTTTCCTGAAAAGACCAGGAAAAAGCGACCCCTTGCAAACACAAGGGGCCCCTATGTTCAAAACCAAGGCTCAGAGCTGCACAGGAAGCTAGGGACAGCATCCACTTTGTCCCAGGACCAGAGCTTGATCCTAAAAGCAAAAAAGGAAGAAACATCAAAAGAAAAGGAAAGAAAGTGAGCAAAAAACAGAAAGAACCTTGACCATAAAAAGCTACTGTGATGACAGGGAAGTCCAAAACACCAATTTAGATGAGGACAAAATGATGACAGAGGAAATCTCAAAGAGTGATATGAATTGGTCTCAAGCTGAAAGAAGCTTCTTGGAAATGCTCATAAAAGGAAAATAAGAGATGTAGAAGAGAAAATGAGAAAAGAAATGAGAGGTATGCAAGAGAGTCAACAGTCTGGAACTGGAAAGGCAATTCCTTAAAAAATACAATTGGCAAAGTGCAAAAAAAAAAAAAAAAAATCCACTGAAGAAAATGACACCTTTAAAATAGAATTAACCATTTCGAACAAAGAAATATAAAAGTTAACTGAAAAAAAATCACACATTAAAAACTTGAAATGAGCAAATGACTCTTATGAGACATAAGAATTGCTCAAACTAAAAAGAATGAAAAAATGGAAGAAAAACAACCAATCTGGAAAAATAGATCCAAAAGAGACAGTTTAAAAATTATTGGTCTCCTGAAGGCCATGACCAAAAAGAAAGGAGTCTAGATAACATTCTAAAAGAGATCATCAAGAAAAACTGCCTCGATATTCTAGAAACAGAAGGGGAAATACTCATTGAAAGAATTTATCAATCATCTTCAGAAAGAGATTCCACAAGGAAAACTCCAAGGAACTGTGTTGCAAAACTCCCAAGCTATAACTTCAAGGAGCTTAAAATTCTTTTGAACAAGATGACATATAAACATAAAGTCATATGTAAAATAAGTATATGCAAAAAAAAAAAACAAAAACCATTTATCAGACAGTTCCATGGTAACTTGGTAAGGAAGGCAGTGGTCCAAAATAGAAAATTTTGACTACATCAAATTGAAAAGTTTTTATACAAACAAAACAAATGCAGACAAGATTAGAAGGGAAACAATAAACTGGTAAAACATTTTTACAATCAAAGGTTCTGATAAAGGCCTCATTTCCAAAATATATAGAGAATTGACTCTAATTTATAAGAAATCAAACCATTCTCCAATTGATAAATGGTCAAAGTTTATGAACAGACAATTCTCAAACGAAGAAATTGAAACTATCTATAGACATATGAAAATATGCTCCAAATCATTATTAATCAGAGAAATGCAAATTAAGACAACTCTGAGATACCACTACACACCTGTCAGATTGGCTAGAGTGACAGGGAAAGATAATGCGGAATATTGGAGGGGATGTGGGAAAACAGGGACACTGATACATTGTTGGTGGAATTGTGAACACATCCAGCCATTTTGGAGAGCAATTTGGAAGTATGCTCAAAAAGTTATCAAACTGTGCATACCCTTTGATCCAGCAATGTTTCTACTGGGCTTATACCCCAAAGAGATACTAAAGAAGGGAAAGGGACCTGTATGTGCCAAAATGTTTGAGGCAGCCCTGTTTGTAGTGGCTAGAAGCTGGAAAATGAATGGATGCCCATCAATTGGAGAATGGTTGAGTAAATTGTGGTATATGAACATTATGGAATATTATTGTTCTGTAAGGAATGACCAGCAGGATGAATACAGAGAGGACTGGTGAGACTTACATGAACTGATGCTGAGTGAAATGAGCAGAACCAGGAGATCATTATATACCTCAACAATGATACTGTTTAAGGATGTATTCTGATGGAAGTGGATCTCTTCGATAAAGAGAACTAATTCAGTTTCAATTGATCAAAGATGGGCAGAAGCAGCTACACCCAAAGAAAGAACACTGGGAGATGAATATAAACTGCTTGCATTTTTGTTTTTCTTCCCGGATTATTTATACCTTCTGAATTCAATTCTCCCTGTGCAACAAGAAAACTGTTCGGTTCTGCACACATATATTGTATCCAGGATATACTGTAACCTATTCAACATGTAAAGGATTGCTTGCCATCTGGGGGAGAGGGTGGAGGGAGGGAGGGGAAAAATCAGAACAGAAGTGAGTGCAAGGGATAATGCTGTAAAAAATTACCCTGGCATGAGTTCTGTCAATAAAAAGTTATTTTTTAAAAAAAAGGAAGGCAGTGGTCCCTGTGGCAGTCAGACAGGTTCTTATAGAGGAATGAACTGAGCTTTGAAAGATATTAGAGATATTTCATAACAGTGGTGAGAAAAGAGGTACATCTAGCTATGGGGGCAACCTATACAGAGAAACAGAAGGAGAAAGGAGATGGAATGTTGTGTGTGGGAATAGCAATAAATGGAATTAGAAAGTTTGCATAAACATGGCAAAAATATTCTTCCATTAATATTTTTACCCTCCTAGTTTCACCTTTCTTTTATTTTCCATCTATTGATTCTTTTTTATCCAGGACTGTGCAATTCAGTTTCAATTCAACAAATCTCTATTAAACACTACCCTATTTTGAACACTGAAAATAATGAAAATCATACAGTGATACGGAAAGAGGGTAAATCAGGATAGCAAGAATCTTTCTGATCTGTTTATATGTAGTTTTTTATTTGGTTCATATCTACCAATAATAACAATATCAGTAAGCATGTTTGCATGTGTCTTCAAGACAGCCTTGGATAAAAGATGGAACTTTGTCATTTGAAATATTTTTCATGTTTCTATTCTATAGGCTTACCCATACAAAAAAAATCAAATCTGGAAAGAAGCTAGAGTTGACATTCCTCCACTCATGAGAGGTTTAACCTGGGCTGCCCTCCTAGGAGTTGAGGTAAGAATAAAAGAGAAGAGAGGAAGGTAAATAAGTGAGACTGATCAGAAATGTTAAGAAAAGATAGAGAAAAAAAGACTGCTTATATTTTATTTCAAGTTACTAAATAGAACACTAAAACAGCAGAACAAATAGCATGTTGGCAGTTTATTTAAATACATTCCATTTATTTCCATCATTTCTGATTAGATGTTTATACATTTGCATAATCCTGTATATTTCAAAATAATGTAAAATAATTATTGAAACACTCTAAACAAATGTATAATGTCAAAACAAATCTATACTGAAACAATTTACATATTGTTCCCAAATAGGTTCTGTTGCCTTTGGCTAGATCTGCTCTGCCCAATCCAGTTCACATTTAGATAAGGCTGCACTTAAACATATCCAATGTTTCAGTGATTTAATTATGATAATGAAGAAATGAGAGGCAGCATGCATTCTTCTAGGCTGTTTTTAATGTTAGGGATTAGAATCAGATGAAAAAATGTTCAAAGTCACTATTGATTAGAGAAATGCAAATTTAAAAAAATACTGAGGTATCACCTCCTTCCCATAATATTTGCTTATATTACAGAAGAGGAAAATAACAAATTTTGGAGGAATGATAGCAAAATTGGGACACTGATGCATTGTTGATAGAATTGTAAACTACTCTAATCATTGATCAATTTAGAACTCTGCCCACAGGGCTATAAAACTGTGCATATATCTCTGATCCAGCAATATCACTACTAGATCTGTATCAAAAGAGAAAAAAAAAGGTAGTTGGAGAGAAAAAGACCTATATGTACAAAAATCTTTATAGGCAACTCTTTTCTGATGGCAAAGAATTGGAATTTGAGAAGATGCCCATCAATTGGGGAATATCTAAATTGGTTGTGGTATATTATTGTGATGGAATACCATTGTGCTAAAAGAAATAGCAAGTTGTATGGTTTTAGAAAAACTTAGAAAGACTTATATAAAGTGATTCAAAGTGAGCAGAGTCAAAACAACTTTGTATACAGTTACATCAATAATGTACAATAATCAACTTATCTCAGACAATTTTGAAGGACTTATGATGGAAATTATTATCCACCTCCAGAGAAAAAACTGCAGATTGAAACATATTTTTTTCTTGGTTTTGTTTTTGGGTGGTGGTGTTTTTGATCTCTGTTTTCTTTTATAACATAACTAATATGGGGATATGTTTTTCAAAACTTCATATTTATAATTCATATCAAATAACTTGCCTTTTCAAAGAGTAGAGGAGAGAGAAAAAAAGAGAATTTGAGCTCAGAATTTTAAAAAAAGGAATTTTAAAAAATTTTACAGGTAATTAAGACACGTAATGAAATAAAAATATATTGGGGGGAAAATCTTTATAGGTTAGATGGAGCTAAAAGTGGCAAGAGTCAAAATGATGGGCCAATTCGTAATCAGACCTTTCTCTTGGCAGTTTTTCTATCACTCTGTATACCCACCTTCATTAACTTCTTACTAGACCTATTGGTCACTCTTTTCCTAACTAATCTACACCCTCTGGATGGACATTACCTCCCCTACAATCTCAGCAAACATGGTGTAAGGTCCCTAGATTTGGAATCAGGAAGATCCTAATTCAAATTCTACTTCTGGTCCTTATGAGCTGTGTGACTCTGGGCAAATCATTTAACATTTCTAGATTTCAGTTTCTTAATCTATAAAAGGAGGCAGTTGGGACTTCTTGGCCTTTAGGATCTCTTCCTAATCTAAATTTATGATTCAAATATCTGTCCTTTGAGCTCCTCCCCAAAACTTCTGCTATTTCCCATTACTTCATATATACCTGCAGTTATACTTAATCATTAGCTTTTCATTCATTTTATGTTTGTTTGATCAGAGAGACACTAATCTAGATATAGATTTGGGCATTTCAGGTTCTAAGAAAAATTAGTCTAGATTTGGGTTCGAGCCACCTGTCAAGTTTAGCTAATTGTACCTATCGGCAAAATCTACCATGTTTCTATTCTTAGGTTGTAAGGAGTTTCTAATGGTGATTTCTATTTCCAAATGGGCAAGTTCCCACATGTGAGTTGTAACATGCTTTTGAGAAACCTCTTTTAAATGTTTCTAAAGATAGCTTCCACCCATATGTTAATAACTAATTAAAATTTTCTAGAAAATAATAGCATTTTTTTTTTTATTTTCAGGGTGCCATTCATGCCAAGTATGATGCTATTGATAAAGACACTCCAATTCCTACTGACCGACAAGTATGGTTTTCTTCTCTACCAATCCAGAATCTTTCTTCTATATTTTTAAGTCTTAGAAGTCTATAAGAAAAACACTCCTTCAAAAAATAGCATTCAGATACAAACAAGGCTTATGAAACCAAGAGCTCAGAACTGAGCCATAGAAAAATTTGGAAATTAATGGATTGGTTATTTTATTCCTAAAATTATGTACCTTAAAGAGTTTTACTGTATTTAAAAAAGTACTTGAAAACTATACTTTTACATATATTAATAGTGATACTATATATCAGTATTATTGATATGCAGTTATAATTATATATGATAGAATTATAATATTCAAAACAAAGTAGGTCTTTTCCTTTTGCCTCTTAAATGTAATTTTATTTCTTTAAAGTATTTGATTAAAAAACTATGTGTATTCATTTTTTTCTGTTTCTCAGAGATTACTAAAGTGGTCTGTGCTCAAATGCACATTCCTTTCCTTATTTGGGGATTTTTTAAACATCATGGTAATTGTCCTGATTCTACCCCAAGGATTGATTGTTTTACAGATTGAGGTGGATATTCCACGCTGCCATCAGTATGATGAGTTGTTGTCTTCTCCTGAGGGCCATGCAAAGTTTAGGAGGGTATTAAAGGCTTGGGTTGTTTCCCATCCAGATCTTGTGTACTGGCAAGGTAAGTGAGTCAATTCTAATTATGTTAGCTGTTCTTATAAAGCTACATAGAAAGGGGTCTGTGATACCTAGATAAAGAAGGGAAAAAAAGAGAGGGAGTGCAATGATCAGACATTTGCTATATACCAGACACTGTGCTGAGTATTGGAAACATAAATATAAAACAAAAAGAAAGACAGTCCTTACTCTTAAAGAGCTTACATTCTAAATATATGCTCCTGACTATTTTAAGGAAAAGTCCATTTATTCCTATGCTCTCAAGTGTTTTTATTAGGAATGGATGTTGGATTTTATCAAATGCTTTTTCTGCATCTATTGAGATGATCATGTGGTTTTTGTTTGTTTGGTTATTGATATAGTCAATTATGTTAATAGTTTTCCTAATATTGAACCAGCCCTGCATTCCTGGTATAAATCCTACTTGGTCATAGTGTATTATCCTGGTGACAATTTTCTGTAATCTTTTTGCTAATATTTTATTTAAGATTTTAGCATCAATATTCATTAGGGAGATTGGTCTATAATTTTCTTTCTCTTTTTCAGCCTACCTGGTTTAGGTATCAGTACCATATCTGTGTCATAAAAGGAGTTTGGTAGGACTCCTTCAATCCCTATTTTTTCAAATAGTTTATATAACATTGGAGTTAATTGTTCTTTAAATGTTTGGTAGAATTCACATGTAAATCCATCTGGTCCTGGGGATTTTTTCTTAGGGAGTTGATTGATAGTTTGTTCTATTTCTTTTTCTGAGATGGGACTGTTTAGGATATTTACTTCTTCCTCTGTTAGTTTGGGCAAGCTGTATTTTTGGAGGTATTTTTCTATTTCATTTAAGTTGTCGAATTTATTGGCATAAAGTTGGGCAAAGTAACTCCTAATTATTGCTCTAATTTCCTCTTCGTTAGTGGTGAGTTCTCCCTTTTCATTTTTAAGACTAACAATTTGATTTTCCTCTTTCCTTTTTTAATCAGATTTACTAAGGGTTTGTCTATTTTGTTGGTTTTTTCATAGAACCAACTCTTAGTTTTATTAATCAATTCAATAGTTTTTTTACTTTCAATTTTATTGATCTCACCTTTTACTTTTAGAATTTCAAGTTTAGTGTTTGACTGGGGGTTTTTAATTTGTTCCTTTTCTAGCATTTTTAATTGCAAACCCAATTCATTGACCTTCTCTTTCTCTATTTTATACAAATAGGCCTCTAGAGATATGAAATTTCCCTTATTACCGCTTTGGCTGCATCCCATACATTTTGGTATGATGTCTCATTATTATCGTTTTCTTGGGTGAAGTTATTAATTATGTCTATGATTTGCTGTTTTACCCAATCATTCTTTAGTATGAGATTATTTAGTTTCCAATTATTTTTTGGTCTACTTCCCCCTGCTTTTTTGTTGAATGTAATTTTCATTGCATCGTGGTCTGAAAAGGATGCATTTATTATTTCTGCCTTACTACATTTGAGTTTGAGGTTTTTATGTCCTAATATATGGTCAATTTTTGTATAGGTTCCATGAACTGCTGAAAAGAAAGTGTATTCCTTTCTGTCTCCATTACATTTTCTCCAGAGATCTATCATATCTAGCTTTTCTAGTATTCTGTTTACCTCTTTGACTTCTTTCTTATTTATTTTCTGGTTTGATTTATCTAATTCTGAGAGTGCAAGGTTAAGATCTCCCACTATTATAGTTTTACTGTCTATTTCTTCTTGCAGCTCTCTTAGTTTCTCTTTTAAGAATTTAGATGCTACCCCACTTGGTGCATATATGTTTAATATAGATAGTGCTTCATTATCCATGCTACCCTTTAGCAAGATATAGTGTCCTTCCTTATCTCTTTTAATTAGGTCAATTTTTGCTTTAGCTTGATCTGAGATCAGGATGGCTACCCCTGCTTTTTTGACTTCACCTGAAGCATAGTAGATTTTGCTCCAACCTTTTACCTTTAACCTGCATGTATCTCCCCGCTTCAGGTGTGTTTCCTGTAAACAACATATTGTAGGATTCTGGCTTTTAATCCATTCTGCTAACCGCTTCCTCTTTATGGGGGAGTTTACCCCGTTCACGTTTATGGTTAGAATGACCAATTCTGTATTACTTGCCATCTTGTTAACCCCGGTTTATGCTTTCCTCCCTTCTTTCCCCTTTCCCCCCCTTCCAAGTATTAAGCTTGTGAGCACCCCTTGCTTCTCACAGCCCTCCCTTTTTAGTGTCCCTCCCCCCGCCTTAGAGTTCCTCCCCCTATCTTACCCCTTTCCCTCCCAGTTCCCGTATTCCCTTCCGCTTAGCTTATTCCTTCCCTTTCCACTTTTCCCTTCTCACTTTTCAATGAGATGGGAGAAGTTTCACCATAGATTGAATATGTCTTAAGATTTTTCACTTAAAGCCAATTCTGAAGGCAGTAAGATACCCACTATATTCATCCCCCTCCATTCTTTCTCTCAGATATAATAGGTTTCCTATGCCTCTTCATGAGATGTACTACCCCCACTTTACCCTTTTTCTGGTACAATGTCCTTTCCACATCAATTTCTAGAACAAGGTATACATGTATTCTTTATACATCTATATAGTCAAAATATAGTTCCCAAGATTAATCTTTACCTTTTTAGATTTCTCTTGAGTTCTATATTTGTAGATCAAACTTTTTGTTAAGTTCTGGTTTTTTCATCAGAAATAGATGAAATTCGCTTACTTCGTTGAATGTCCATCTTCTTCCCTGGAAAAAGATGCTCATTCTCGCTGGGTAAGTTATTTTTGGTTGCATACCAAGTTCCTTAGCCTTTCGGAATATCATATTCCAGGCCCTTCGATCTTTTAATGTGGATGCTGCCAGATCCTGGGTGATCCTTATTGTGGCTCCTTGATACTTGAATTGGGTTTTTCTAGCCGCTTGCAATATTTTTTCTTTCACCTGAGGGTTCTGGCATTTGGCCACTATATTCCTTGGTGTTTTGATTTTAGGATCCCTTTCAGTGGGTGATCGATGAATCCTTTCAATGTTTATTTTTTCCTCTGTTCCTATGACTTCTGGGCAGTTCTCTTTGATGATTTCCTGGAAGACAGTGTCCAGGCTCTTTTTTTCATCATGTTTTTCTGGGAGTCCAATGATTCTCAGATTGTCTCTCCTGGATCTGTTTTCCAGGTCTGTTGTCTTCCCCAGAAGGTATTTCACATTTTTCTCCATTGTTTGATTTTTTTGGATTTGCTTGACTGATTCTTCTTGTCTCCTCGAGTCATTCAATTCCACTTGTTCAATTCTGATTTTCAGTGAAGTATTCTCTTCACTCACTTTTTTAAAATCTTTCTCTAATTGTCCAATTGAGTTCTTTTGTTCTGTGGAATTTTTTTCCATTTCGCCAATTTTGTTTTTTAGAGAGCTGTTTTCTGTTTCCAGTTCACTAATCCTATTTTTCAAGGATTTTACTTCTTTATCCACTCTCTCTTTAACTTTCTCCAGACTCTTTTCCCATTTTTCTTCTAGCTCCCTTGTGAGAGCCTTTTTAATCACTTCTATGAGGTTCATCTGTGCTGAGGAACAGATGATTTCCTCCTTTGGGGAATCACCTGGGGACTGCCTGTTTTTAGTCTCCTCAGGATTTAGAGTCTGCTCTCTATCTGTATAGAAGCTGTCAAGGGTTAAAGTCCTCTTCAGCTTCTTGCTCATTCTGTCTATTAATCAGAGATAAACTACCAAAGAAAAACAGAAAAAACTGGAGTCTTTCTTTGGGGGGGGGGCTGGGTGTGTTATCGAGCTTCCTCTACAGACTGCAGGGGGCAGCAGTGAGGCACTAGCAGGACTGTGCTGCGCCTGCGCTCTGAGATCCCAAAGCGTGCTGAGTCACTGAGGGGGGGGAAGGGGGGGGCGGCCAGGTCCTGAGAGACTCCAGCTGTTTGCGGTTGTGTTCTTCAGCCCCGGTGTTTTTAGCTTCTCTGCTGGGCTGTTGACTTGCTGCAGGTTCCAAACCTGTAGCGAAGCTCTCCCCGCAGAGACGGCTACGATCACTCCCCACCCCCTCTCAGCTCTGCTCCCGTGCTCTCACTGCCGCTGCCCTCAGCCTGCGCCCGATCTAAAACCGCCCCAGCCCTCCAGTAAAGACAGACCTTTCTTGGCGGATCTCAAGGTGGCTTCTCTTGGTAACTATTTGTGGGTTTTTTTCAGTCAAGCATTGATTCAGAGGCTTGTAATGAAGTGGATAGTGAGAGAAAGCGCGGAGCTTATGCAACTGTGAGCCTCCTCTCCGCCATCTTAACCGGAAGTCCGAGCTTACATTCTAATGGAAGAAAACAACCCAGAAAAGAGAGCTGAAAAAAAAAATGATAAAAGGCAAAGAGTAGAAGTCACAGGTTGTTCTTCCAGAGATCAAGGAATAGAATTAAGATAGAAGTGACCCAAGTTGCTGACTAGGACATTTGCTCAAATGGGCACTGAACAGTAACTCACCAACTGGAGGAAAGGGAAATAAGGGCAAAGGGATAAGCAAGCTGGTATAATGGTCAATAACTCAGTGAATATAAGCATGATGTGTTATGTTACAAGAAACCAGCAATTTCATTATGAAAATGGGATTCAATTTAATAAATATTTAAGCATCTACTGTGGGTCAAGCACTGTGCTAAATTCTGAGAGTACAAAAGAATGATAGTTCCTTCCCTCAATGAATTTACAATCTGAAGGAGAAAGAAAATATACAAAAAAACCCTGAAAATAGGGTGGGGAAGAGGTGGGGGTGAGGGGTTTAAAATCAGAGCATACCAATTGCAGGGATATTGGTGTTTAATGAAATCAAATCAAGCAGAGTTGCTGATGGAAAATGAAGAATCATCTCTCAACTGGATAAAAGATGACTTTGGAAGAAGTTTATTGCTTAGCCCTCCAAACAGAGGGGTGAACTAATTAAGGGAGAAGAGTAGGTGTTGAATATCAATCTAGATAGGTTGATGGGCATGTGGAAACATAATGTTTCATGGAATCAGATCAAGAAGACTAGCTGATGGAAAATGGAAAAATAAGAAGGGGTAATTTCCTGTTTTCAGAAGGAAAGGCCTTGCGGCAAACAAAAAAGTTCCTTCTTATGAATTAGGAAGACCTGAGCTCAAATCTTATTCCAGATAATGAATCGTTACATCATTCAATTAGTAAACATTTACCAGATGTATACTATGTGCTAGGTATTTTGCTAATTGTTTGATAATAAACAACATTCTACTTTTGTAAGCCTTAATATCCTCATCTGTAAAATGGGGATGATATTACCTATAGTGCCTGTTTTATAGAGTTGATATAAGGCTCAACAAGTAAAATTAGCATAAAAATACTTTGCTGTCTTTAAAGTACCATACAAATATTAGTGTTCATGAAATTCTTTTATTGTTTCATTGCTCCAAGGGCTCCAGTTTCTATTTAGTTTTTACCATTCATTTCTATTCTACCTGCTGTGAATTAAGGTCATTCAATCTCTACATGTCAACCTCTTGCTAAAAATAAGTTTCACATCTTCATATTTCTTGGGTGAATTTTGTTTTATATGTAGTTATTGTTTTCCTTAATTTTATCCCTTTTGGCAAATATAATTTCTACATTTCAAGCAAACTGTCAGTCAGCAAGCATTTTTAGGGCTTTATTCTGTATGCCTAGTAATATTCTAAGCACTAAGGAAACAAAAAAGGGATGCATATTAACTTGAGGAGCTCACATTCTAGTGGGGAAGATAACATGCTAAAACATTCTACATATAAGATAGATCTAGTGTAAAGGTTAAGGAAGGTAGATAAAGAAAGGAGTGTCAGATATAAGGAACAGCAGCAAGAAAGTTGTTTCAATAGTCCAGGAGACTGGTGATGGGGCCTGATCTGGGGTGGTTCCCATTTTCCCTAAACTTTGCACAAGCTATTTTTCATGATCATCATTCAGTTCAGCTGGATCATAGAGTGTGTAAAGTATAAGAAATCTGGAAACATAAGAAGGAACCAGTTTGTGAAGGACTTTAAATGGCAAATAGAAAATTTTATATTTGTTTCTAGATGAAATAGGAGTTGTTGATCTTTATTGCATAAGAAAAAGAAATTGTTAAATCTGCATTTTAGGAAATTTATTTTGGTAATTGAATAGAGGATGGATTAGAGAGGAGAGAGATTGAGGTAAAAAGACAATTAGAAAATTGTTGCAGTAGTTTAGGATA
Organism: Antechinus flavipes; assembly: GCF_016432865.1. Lineage (NCBI taxonomy): Eukaryota > Metazoa > Chordata > Mammalia > Dasyuromorphia > Dasyuridae > Antechinus > Antechinus flavipes. Next base: position 137,985,666 of record NC_067403.1, read on the forward strand.
GAGGGCCTGAACTAGGCCATGTTCTCCAAACATTGCATAAGCTGGCCTTCTTGGCTACTGTTCAGACTTTCTTCATTTCTGCTACTTAGAATCCTTAGTATCAACCTAGATATTTTCTCATACGTAAGAATATTTCTGATTTCCCTTCAAACTCAAGAATTAGTGTCCCCTCTCTCCATGAATTGATTGGTATTTACATGTTGGTATGCACATAGTACCCCTATTATGAAACATAAGTCCCTTGAGGGCAGGGACAGGGACTGTTTCCTTATTTTTATATCTTTGGTGCCTATCACAGTATCTTGCAAATAGTAAGCACTTAGTAAATGTGAAGATTTTTTTTCCTTTACAGGTAGAGAAAAAATATTTCAATACTATAACTAATAGGCATTTCTGGTTGAATATTATTAAGGAGGCTTGTTCAATTGAAGGGAATAATTATATATGCCTGTAATTCCGTCAAACTAAATTTATGAGTCTTTTCCCTCGTAGGTCTTGATTCTCTCTGTGCTCCATTCCTGTATTTAAATTTCAACAACGAGGGTAAGCATCTTTATGTTTTATGTATTTATAATTTTTAATATATGTATATTGAGTTTCTAGCCTGTAAATCTTTACCAGATAGAAAACTATTAAGTTACTATGAGATTATTTCACTAAAATATTTTAGAATCCTGATAAAATTACTGTATTTGCCTAAGACCCTTTGTTATTGCCAGTAAGTTATAAAAATTTGTGGGGGAACAGAGCCTGTAATCCTAAACATTTGCAGAATACTATGTCATAAATAGGTCTTTTTTATGGGCTTACAGAACCTAATTTTCTTGAAAACTTTTAAGAATTTCATAGAATCTCAGAATTGGAAGGGATCTCACTAGCCATTTGCTATAACACACAGTTGAGCAAAAACGGATATGATAATTCAGCTTTTCATAGAAGATTTTTGTGAGGGGGAAAACTCTCCAATAGCCCATTCTAGATCATAAAGTAAGAAAATTTACCATTACACCCATTCAGAAATCTATCTCTCTGTAGCTTTCACACATTGTTGCTTATTTTATCCTCTGTGACAATTACTTTTATTCAACAGACTTTCAGATAGTTGAAAACAGGGTTCATGTTCCCTCCTAAATCTTCTCTTTTTTCCATAGGCTTAAAGTCCCTACTTCTTTCAGTCAGTTCTTATAGGACATGATCTTGAGAATGTTTATCATCCTAGTAACTTTTCTTTAGATGCTATTTACAAAAGCAATGACGTTGCAGAAATTTGATTCCTTAAATCTGAATTAGTACTTTAGATATGATATGACCAGGACAAAATGCAGTGTGACTATGATTATCTCATTATTCTTGAGTACTGTGCCTTTCTCACAGAAAGATTGCTTTGCTTTTTGTCTGCCACTATCTCAGTGTTGACTCATCTTGAGTTTGCAAGCTAATTAAAGTCTTAAAATATTTTTTCAAAATTTTTCCTAGTATCTATTAAAGGCCTCATTTTTCATAGTTACAGAGAACTGAGTGAAATTTATTAAAATGCAACCCATTCCACCGTTGATAAAAAGTCAAAAGATATGAACAGGTAGTTTTTAGATGAAGAAATAAAAGCTATCTATTTTATCATTTCATCATCATCATCATCAGTCATATGAAAAAATGCTGTCAAATCATTACTTATTAGAGAAATGAAAATGAAAACAACTGAGGTACTATCTCACACTTATTAGATTGGCTAATATGACAAAAAGGCTATTAGAGATGATGTGAAAAAAATTGGAATATTAGTGCACTGTTGGTAGAGTTGTGAACTCATCCATTTGAAACTATCCCCAAAGGGCAGTCATTTTGATCCAGCAAATACACTGGTAGGCCTATATCCCAGAGACATCCAGTAAAAGGAGAAAGGACATAGTTGTACAAATAATGCTTATATAGCAGCTTTTTTTTTTTTTGGTAGTGGCTAAGAATTGGAAATTGAAGGGATACCCATCAATTTGGGGAATAGCTAAACAAGCTGTGGTATATGATTGGAATGGAATATTATTGTGCTGTCAGAAATGACAATTAGGAAGACATTTTTGAGCAAGGACAGAGTGGAAGGACAGAATAAAATAAGCAGGTGAAGAATAGAATAGAGAGAAATACATTTAACATTGTAATTGTGAACATCATAAAGATCTCATTTCTCAAATAAAGAACTGAATCAAATTTATAAAAATAAGAGTCATTCCTCTGATAAATTATCAAAAGATAGTTTTCAGATTGAAGTAATCAAAGCTGGCTATAGCTGTTTTAAAAATGCTCTAACTCATGATTGATTGAAGAAATACAAATTAAAACTATTCTGATGTACTCTCTCAGATCTTTTAGATTAGTTAAGACAGAAAAAGAAAATGACAAATATTGGAGGGGATGTGGGAAAATTGTGCATTATTGGTGGAGTTGTGAACTGATTCAGCCTTTTTGAAGAGCAATTTGGAACTATTCCCAAAGGGCTAGAAAACCATACATATCCTTTGACCTAAAAATATCACTTCTAAATCTGTATCCATAAAAAGATAAAAAACAAAAAGGAAAATGACCTATTTGTACAAAAGTATTTAAGCAGCTCTTTTCTGTTGACAAGGAATTAGAAATTGAAGGAATCCTCATTAATTAAGGAATGTTTGAACAAATTGTACTTCATGATTTTGATGGAATACTATTATGTTACAAGAAAGAATGAGCAGGATGTTCTCAAAAAAACTTGGAAAAGATTTATATGAGCTGATGCAAAATGAAATGTACTGTCTACAAAATAACAATATTGTAAAATAATCAGCTTTCAATGACTTAGCTATTCTCAGCAATCCAGTGATCCAAGACAGCTGAGAAAGACTTATGATGAAGGAACTGATGGGTTTTTTTTTTTTTTTAATACAGATTGAAGCATACTTTTTCTTTTACTGTATTTTTCTTGAGGGTTTTTTCTTTTTGGTCTATATTTTCTTTGACAACATGACTAATATTGAAATATGTTTTGTATGTCTGCATATGTGTAACATATTGAATTGCTTGCCTTTCAATAAAGAGGATGAGGAGAGAAGAACAGAGAGAATTTGGAGTTTTAAATATAAAAGTTAAAAATTGTTTTTACTTGTAATTGAGGAAAAATAGAATACTAAACAAACAAACAAATAAAAAGAAATGATAGTATGATTTCAGAAAAATCTGGACTTATATGAATTGATATAATGAAGTGAACAGAACAAGGAGAATGTTATACACAGTAACAGTAATATTGTTCAGTGAAGAATTCCAAGTGAGTTAGCTATTCTCAGCCAATACAGTGTTCCAAGACAACCCCAAAAGACTGATGATGAAACATACTCTCTCCCCACTGACAGGAATTGATATTGTTTGAATATAGACTGAGGCATACTATTTTTGTACTTTTTTTTCCCAGTCTTCTTGTATGAAATGACTACTATAGAAATGTTTTATATAATTACACTTGCATAAATAACTATATCTGTTTGCTTATCATCTTAATGGGAAGAGTGAAAGGGCATAAGATATAGAATCTGGAACTCAAAATTTTAAATCAAAATATTCTTTGAAGTTCGATTCTTCTTGTATAGCAAAATAACTATATGGGTATGTATACATATATTTTAACATATACATACTTTAACATATTTAACATGTATTGGTCTACCTGCCATCTGGGAGAGGGGGTGGGAAGAATGAGGGGAAAAATTGGAACAAAAAGTTTTGCGATTGTAAATGCTGAAAAATTACCTATGCATATATTTTGTAAATAAAAAGCTATAATAAAAAAAATTCTTTGAACATTGTTTTTCAGATGAACACCTTTCTAGCCAATTTTGTTTTTATTAAATTTATTTTTCTAGCCCAAGTGTAAATCCTTACATTTAGGTTTCTTAAATTACATCTTATAGATTCAGCAGAACATATTAGTATGTTAAGGTCTTTTTGTTTCCAATCTCAGTCTTTATTTGTGTTTGTTATCTTTCTCACTATTATGTCAAATCCACATTTGAATGGTACTACACTGTGGATTTTATGCAAGTCATTGGTTAAAAAAGTCAGATAACTCCTGGACAAGTATAGATTCCTGGGCCACTCCATTGAAAACCTTCTAAATTGATAGAACCATTAATACTTATTCCTTGAGTTCAGCCACTTAAAAAAGTTTTAATCTGCCTTACTCTGTGTCTTTTTCTCAAGAGCAACACTTCAAGCTTTCTCAAATGCTTTCCTCAAATAAATGTAGACATATAACACTTATTTGATCTAGATCTCTCATCTTATTATGAAAAAAAAAAAGGAAATAAGATTACTTAGGCATGACTTGTTCTTGAGGAAGTTAGGCAGGATCTTTGTGATCATTGCTTCCTTTTTTACATTCACTGATCATCTTTTTAAATCAAGAGTTCTTTACCCAGGATCATGATTTTTAACAATTTGAAACCTGTTTCAATATAATTGTTTTCCTTTGTAATTCTATAAATTCTATAAATTTTATTGAATAAACTTAATAACAGTACTCTAAGAAGGAATAACCTTCACTGGATTTCCAAAGGGGTCAATGACACTCATAAAAAAGATTAAGAAATTGTTTTTAATAGCATATTTTAAAATTTGCCCAGGAAACAAAGTAAAGCTTATTGAACTTTAGTTGGAAGCATAAGCTGTCACTTTGTTTTTTCTGAGAAGTTTATTCTTCACCATATTTTTTCTACTCCATCCAAATACTATGCTAAATATAAAAATGAAACTTTCCCTGCTTTCACGGTTTCTATCACTTTCACTAATTTGGTGAGAATTGGATCCTAAATAAAAGTTTGACATACTTGTTTCTCTACTTTTTGAAAGATAAAGTCATTAAAGCAAGTCAAAATTATTACATAAGATAGAGAGCTTGAATAAATGCTTGTGTAATTGAAACCTCTACCTCCCCATCACCACTATAGAATATTCTTCTGTGCCAGACTTGTAATCTATTTCCCATATTCCTCATCTATAGCCTGATTCTAAATATATGATCTGCTACTTTGTAGGTTTCATCTGTTGTCAATTTTTTGAAAGCCTTATTTCCTGACACTCTCCTTAGAAGTTCTTCCAAGTAACCTGAAACCAGTATAAACCCCTAGTTTTCTGGGGAAGCAATTCACCTGTAATCTGGGGAATCCATGTTCCTACAATTTAGGGTGGTGGCTAGGGAGGTACCCACTGTTATAGCATTTCCTTGTGCCGTGAGTTCTTCACATATTTATTTAGATACAGGCTCTTCTGAAGAATTATCTATGTACTTACCTGCCCGTCTGGAAGAGTTTACATATTTAACTTTAGAGACTTATCTACTTTCTCTTATTTACTCTGCCAGATATTGATATACAGAAATGATACAGAAATTGATATACAGGAATCTATGCAGGGATACATTTTTCTTTTCTTTTGGTTTGGTTTGTTTTTGCCACAGAAACTCCTTAAACTAGCTAATATTCCTAGATTGTACATTTGTAGAGTACATTTCATATATAAGATGTGAAATATATTAAGTCTTCTGGGGTTCATAAAGTTCATTGACAATGATCATCTATAGATTTAGGGATTTCCTCTAATTGAAAGCATTTTATTGTTAGTTAAAAATAACACCAGACAAGGTTGATTTTAGATTAGTGAAATTAAAAGGAGCAAGTATGATTATCTTCTTTGTTGATAAATATTTGCCACTTTCATAATATTCACCAATATTATGGTCTTTTTGTTTAATTTGTAATATGCCTTTTCCCAATTGTTTTTTAGCTCTTGCTTATGCGTGTATGTCTGCTTTTATTCCAAAATACCTATATAACTTCTTTTTGAAAGACAACTCTCATGTCATACAAGGTAAGTGAACAACTTTACAGTTTTTTATTTATAAGTAAACAAAAACAACAATAATAGCTGACATTAATGAGGCCTTTAAAGTTTGCAAAATGACATATATGTATTATGTATTTATGGATATGCAGGAGAAGGAAATGGTAAACTATTTCAGTATTTTTGCTGAGAATACCACAAATGGGATCACATAGGGTCAGATATGACTGAAACAGCTAAATACATTTATGTATGTATATGTTATATTGTGTTATATTATATTGTATTAAATTGTATTGTACTTTATATTATATTGTTATATTAATCATTTCATTTGTACTTCATAACAATCTTACTATGGCTATTATTTTCTCTCTTTTAGTAAAATAACTACAGGGTAATAAATTTGGTGGGTGGGGCATAATAAGTATTAAAGACCAACTATTATGCCATAGAAGGTTTACTGGTAAAAGTACCCATATTGGTGAAATCACAGATCTTTGAATTATTGATGTAGTCAATCAAAGACCATTTTTTCTAGCATCCATTATGTACCAAATAGCTGAGAACACAAAAATAAAAACAAAACAATTCCTGTTCTCAAGGAGCTTATATTCAAATGGAGGTGAGAACACAAATTGTGTATGTGTGTGTGTGTGCATGTGTTATCTGTATGTATTACTATGCATAGAATATTGATAGTGTTCATATATATATGTATATATGTATATATATATATATACATATTTCATATATATATGTGTATATATATACATATATATATATGTACACACACAATATGAATACAAAGTAATTTGAGGAAGATGGGCACTAGTTAGTTGGGAGATTCAAAAAAGACCTTTTTTAGCAGGAGGTATTTAGTCTAGATAGGCATCCAGTGCAAAGACATGAAGGTAGAAGATGCAGCTTTGTATATAAAGAATTAAAAAGTACACCAGTAGTTGTAAAGGAAGGGAGGGAAGGAGAAAAGGAAGAAGCAAAGAAAAAGAGAGGGAAAGAGTGGTGACTAAACTTGCTGTTGCTTGGAATTTTGCTAGGATAGCTCCAAATTTATTTAATATTTTAATATGTACAAAAATATTTTTGTTACATTATTTCATTGAACCTGACTACCCTATGAAACACATTCTTCAGATATATCGTCTTCATTTTTCAGATAAAAAAAACTAAGTCCCAGAGGTATTGTTTATTTATCCATGGTAATATAATTATTATGTTTCAGAGGCAGAATTCAGATCTGTGTCTCTCATAAACAGAAGTGGACCTAAAATTCTTTTTAGGGCTTCCAAAGGACTCTATGGTTTAGACATTGTTAATTTTCATGTGAATTCAGTTTAGTTCATATGAAATCTTCTTAGCTTTAAGATTTAAAATATGTGGAAACTATTAAAATCTGTATCTCTAACTTTTGTAGACTTCAAAAACACATTTGGTTCATTACAGAAAAACTGCTTTCTTAAAAGCATATATGTTGTTTCCCATACATATCTTAAAATTATATAAGATTCTATAACAGAGGCAATCAAAGAAATAATTTTTTGAGTTCAATATTCCCCAAAGGATCAAAATCAAGTGATGTTTACAACCACACACACACACACACACACACACACACACACACACACGTGAATGATGTAATGATGCTCTAGCTGAAGAGATTTTCCCAAATGATATTGGGTGTTCTAAAGATGCTCCTCTTTTTAGATGGTGTATGGAATAGAGAGAGATAAGGTGAAGAACTTACGGGAATGTATGAATTCTTTTTCTGTATTTTATTTTCATTATTTCTGTGTTTCCCCTATGACCTGTATAATATGTGCAGGCTCATATTTACTTGAGCTTTGGCCATCTATAAACATATTTACTTAACCTGAGCTGATGACATTTATCAGTATTTGATATTTATCGATATTTAGTCTATTAGCTGGACCACTATCTGCTTGATTAAGCCTGAAGGCCTGATTTTCTGTTTCCTAGAAATCAGGAGGTTTCGGGGAAACAGAAACCTTCCATTCCAATCTCCCCAAATAGCAACAACCAATTAGGTGCCTCCTCCTCCCCTTCTCAATGCTCTCTTACTTGTGATGTAATCTCTTGTATAAAAGCTATGTATCTTTACTACTTCTTTAGCCCTCCTATCACCAGCTTTTTCTTTCTTATCTTGTGATGGGATGGCTCATCCTCTGGAGGTTTTCAATAAATAACTTTTCTGCTTTTTACTGAATGATCTCTGAGTTGTCATTTTGGATAAGGGTCTTCTACATCTCTCACAATGGTATTGTACTGATTACTTTAAGACTTAAACATTTCAAACCTTCCATAGTGAACTACATAATCATCCAAAAGTGATCAGACTAACAACAAAACCCAGTAAAATATAAGTGTTTGTAAAAAGTATTTGTAAAAAAGTAATGAACTGGGACCAAAACTGAACAAGAGGGGTGTGCAGCATTCTGTTATTGATCTTAAAAGTTCTAACACTTAACATAACTGTTTTTGGTTTTTTTGTGGGGTTTTTTTCCCCACAAGAATACAATTTTGATACACATCTCATAAAACACTTTGGTGTCAAAAGAGTCATAATTTTAGAAAGTAATGGAATAACACAAGTATTAGTAGGCCGCAGCTTATTAACATTGATGGATAGGGTGCAAGATATCCATATCTATATCATTTGGTCAAGAATTCTCTTGGGGTCAAGTTCTCTTCTCAACTAATTAATCAAGTGATGAGAATTAGGAGAAATATTTTTATGTGCAGCCTGGTTGTTGTATAGGCTAAAAAATATTAAAAGACCAGAGGAAGGTACATTGGATGGCTCCTTAACAGATTTATAGAAAAAACATTGATAAGAATCATGCGAGATGAGAATGTATTAACTTTTGTCAATGGAAGGAGTACAAATCTCAGCAAGATCATGAATTCATCAAAGTATCTTTCCTTTCAACATCATTTATTTGATATTGAAAAAGTTATACATTTCTCCCCAAATTTATTTTTCTGTAGCTAATTTGGTAAAATGGAGAAAATAATAGTCGTAGTAAGATTGTTGTGAAGTACAAAATGAAATAATTATTTTTTGTCACAAACAAAATGAATCGGTGGCATTTTAAACTTACTTACAAAATAGAAACTAGAAATTCTATTTGTAGTGCAGAAACATGATTTCTATTAAGTTGGAAAGCCTGACCATGTTACTTGAAGTGAATGTGTTTTTAAAATATCTTTAATACTTCTGGCGATCCCTTTATAACATGAATTATTTTTAAAATAGATTCAAAGCCCAATTGTACTTTCAAAATATTGCAAAGATTTTGATTGAAGATTATATTTTCCCAGTATTTTTTTTCAATTTCAAATGCATGATTTCCTTTGTGAGTAATTAGTTTAAGTTCTCCAAACATGCAAATTAAAATGAAGTTTACTTTATTGGAAATGGACTTGTATCATCAATTGAATAGTAGATTAATATTATACTTTTTTTGAAAAGCATATGCAAAACCTTTATTTCCTTAATTTTTTAAAAAAAATAAAATTTTGAACTAAAATATATAAAAAATTGTAAAAGAAGTTACAATAGAGAGATTTTGCAAAGGACTTTAATCCTAATGTGTATTGTAGGTTAACAATTCAATTAGTTAATAATTCAATTGATTCTATCATAAATTCATTTTATAGTCTTAGCATCTACATGGACAATTGATATTTATTAAAATGCTCTTTAGTTTTCTTATTACATTTGATAAAACTTGCACTTGAAATGCTAGATTTTATGTGTAGCTTTGAAACTATTTCGTTTTTTAAAATACTTGAATAAACATCAATTTTGAAAAAAATTTTTGACTGATTTAGAATAACAAAAAGATGTACATTTCCCAAGAAGGAAAAAGTTGCTTTAAGAAATAACTTGGGAAGAATACTTCATCTCTCTACTTATATCCCAGCATTACAAATCTTTACCTCTTCCCTATTTGTTGCCTTCTTCATCAGAAAAGTACTGCTTTAATATAAGTAAACAGAAGCATTACCTAAATAGTAAAGTTAGAGGGACATAATAGTTGAGACAGCAAAATGTCACCTTGGAATCAAGGAGACGTGGGTTCATGTTCTTCTGATGAGATATACTGACTGTGTTACCATAGGTACATCTCTTAATTTCTCTATGCTCACAGATTTCTCCCAAAGACCATAAACTGAATCATTCATGGAGGGAATTTTTACATCAGGAATAACTATTTACACAAATATTACACAAAAATACAAGTATGTGTCCTTCCCTTTTACACACATAGTAACAATTTATTTTTAATGGTTTCAGATGATATAAATTTTCCCCTGTACAATTTTTCTTATATTTGGGAAAAATCAAATGTCACAAGAGCTAAGATTAAATTTGAAGACAAATTGAACAGTTGCCTATGCATTTAATCTTTTAACTGACTTTAAAGGAATGACTGATTACCCTATTCATTAGCAACTTAGATACTTAAAAACTTTTTTTTGTTATTTCATTTGCACACTGATAGTGCCATGGAAAGCTTTATTTTAAAGTTTGCCCTGGAAAATAATGTTTAAGTACTCATACTCATCTGTGGGGATGAAAAAAAGCAGTATCTTCAACTTTCTCTGCTTCATCTCTTAAGTAACAAGAATAGATGTGTTGTGGAAGTTGATTTTCAAACCTCAAATAGGTTTCATCTATCTTATTTATATCATCAAATAATAGATTTTAACCCACCCTTACAGTCCTTATTAAAGTAGTATGATGCTAGATATTATTGCCCTCTACTTTAGATTCTTAATCATACTGGACAAGTTACATGATGAAGCTTTCAGAAACTTTGTAAAATACCAATATTCATTAAGATATGATCTTTTGAAACTAAGAAGACATTTAGATATTAGGGACAGGAGCCACTGTGTGGCTCTAATCTAATTGGTGCCCATATCCTTTTGTAGAAGAAAATTACAACGCAGAAAAATATCTTGATATCATTATGGATGAAACACAAGTATTAGGATCTGAAGGATGATAAACTATGTTTGGGCAGGGTAAAAAAAAAAAAAATACTGGTGGAAGTCTACAATGGTCCTGGTGTGTGTAAACTAGGTGTTAAGCCTGAGTATGAGACATAAGAATGATCATAGAATCATATACGGGGAGATAAAAGAAATTTTTGAGGCCATCGAATTCAGCCTGCTTATTTTGGAGATGAGGAAATTGAAATATGTATCTTTCCAAGATTAAACAAGGACACAGTAGTAGAGCTGGGTTTGAACAACCAATTCCCTTGACTTCATATCCAGTACACTTTCCATGGGTCCATATTGCATTGTGATGCAATTAAATAATTCCCAACATCAAGAAAATTGGATGAAAAATAAAAGATTACTTTTATACAAAAATCATGATATTTCCTCAGCTTTTATAATGAATATCTTCCTAAACAAAACCACAATAAAGTGAGTAAAGAGGGAAGAAAATATTATTTTTAGTATGTACAGCTTTTGTACATCATCTGGATGTTACTGTATGTGAGTTTTTTTAGAAATTACAACTATTTTCACAACTCTGGATAGTGCTCTAAGAGACTAATTCTACCATTTTATTTGGAGCCAGTGATCAAATATGCTGAATAAAAATGAGACTGATAAAATTGCTTTTACCAAACAAAAGAGAAGTATTTTTTTAGGGATAATTATCATCATAATATATATTCCCTTTAGCACCTACAACATTAATGCATATGAGGATATTGGTAAGGATAATGGGATTAAAAGTATTTATTTTTCAAGAGAGTCTCCAATTCTCAAAAAATAGCATAAAAGAGATGTTTAAGGAAACCTATATTAAGATATAGAATGCTTTGGCTTCACTGGAATATGAGAATAGGGAATATGGATCATTGCAGTTCTCACAAAGCCCAAGAGGTATTATTCATTTTTATTGTTACTTGAAAAACTGTGTTAAAGAATGGGAAAAACTCACAGAAGTCACCCCAAAGAATCTTCTCTTTTAAAATGCTAACCCTTTTATCCTCTTACATATATAGGAACTGACAGAGATCTCCTGAGTTTTAGTCCAGTTATCCAAAAAGAATCAGCTGGCAGGATTTCTAATGGGATTTGATTTAATTTGGGTTCATCTGTAGGGCAATCATTTTGGCCCCCTTTTATAGTGTTATGAGTCACAAATGTCTCATAATGCCATGTTTTTTTGCAAACAATTGACAAGGGATTTGTGAATATACGTGTATATATCTGTACTTCTCATCTCCAGAACAAGTTGGTAACAATGAAAAATAACAAATAATCGCACAGCTAAGAAATTCACTTTTTGATCTGTGAGAGTAAAGAACTAGTCTGTATTAAATATGTCATTTCACTCTCTCATCTCATCTCCATCTAAACAGTTATAGTTGAAAGTTTGATCAGAGAGGAAAAATATGGTTGATTATATTGAGACTTCCTGAAATGTTTAGCTCTTGATCTGTTATGTAAAATTATATATCGGACCAAACAGATGGCTTTGCTTTAAACAATGGCATGCATGCACACACATGTGTTGACAAATGTAATGCCAGTGTAAAAATTCTTACATTACATTCCCTTCAAATTTACTTTTTTAAAAGATGTTAAAGAAAAAGAAGGAATAGTTTTAGATGACAGACAGAATTGCCATTCTTTTGGCTCATAAAATATTAAAGAGATGAGAGGAGTCTATTGACTAATGCACCAGGTATTTAGTCTTATTCATCATTACAAGAAACAAAATGAAATTAAAATGAAAAAATATTTAAGATGATTAGTAGAAGTAGTTTGGTTTTGTACAATAAATATAACAGAATTCATTCCAGTACATATTAATAAAATAAAACAGAAATGGAGAATAATAATAGTACTCATCTTCAAAAGTTGTTTTGAGGATAAAATGTGATCACATTTGTAAAAGTCTAGAGTATAAGATATCGCTATCATCTAACAAACTAGAGAATATCTGTGCAGAACTGTTCCAGGCACGAATTTCTTGTTAAAATGAAATGTGTTTTTTAGAAGTTAATAATTCTGTTTTCATAGCATACAACTGAATTTGTGATTACTGATTTTACTTACTTCTTAGATATATTGACTTCAAATAGGCTGTTGCTAATTGTATGGAGAAGCAAATTAGGGGAAATTTAAGCCTAATAGGTTCCTATGACTTTTAGATCTTCATTGCAATAAAACTCATTAAAAATCTATAAATGGAATCCCTATTAGAATTTGAACTCCTGAGGTCATAGACTATGTTTCCCTTTCTTTGTATCTCCAACACTAAGTATGTGCCTGACACAGAGTAAGTATGGTGATAGCAATTTATTAAGCTTGTAGGCTTTGAAAAAGTTAAGTGGATGTCTAGAGTGAATAGTAATGAGTACCTGTTCCTTTCAGGTATTATTTGAGCATTTATATGTTCCCATGATCCCAAGTTCAGCTGTACTGCTATTATTATGCTTTACAGTTTTTGCATATCATTTTCTTGCCTCCATATTCCTATGTATAAGATGAGTAATGATATATAAGATACATCTACCATAGTGACAAATGGATAAGTAATTGTATAATGCAATGTTTCCTCAGATATAAAGCAAAGAAAAATGGAAGTTTTCTGGAAGGATTAGAAAAATTTGGGAATAAACCTTGGATAGAGAACTGTGGAATATAAAGTAGAAAGATAAAAACTGATAAAAACTACTCTTAGGAATTTTAAAGATCAATTTAATTAGATAGATCTTGGTTTGAGAAATGAAACTGGTTTTTAATGAAAGCGGCCTCAAATATCTATTTAAGACATATAAATCTAAGTTAATTTTTCATCAAATTGGTATCCTTTCAATCTAAAAACAAGAAATTATGCTTCTGTAGGCCCTCAAGTTCCCACATACTTTTACCCTACCCCAAATGTGCCAGATTTACTCATAAGTCAATTATACAAGGAGAGTATTTTCTTGGACTTTATGAGAAATGATAATATTATTGGGTTAGATATTCTATTGAAATGGAAATAATACATAGAAAATAACAGTGGCATTATTTAGCTGATATGGAGGTTATTTTATTTTTCATTTTCTGGTAATTGAGTCAAACAGATAGCAGTTGGGAGAACTGTCAATACTACTTTTTTTGAGGCAGCCAGCTTTCTCCCAATTCAATTCAAAGTGATTCATGGTGTAAGCAAGACTTTAATTATATAATTTATGTTCTTAGTTGAAAATTTTTCCCCCAATACCTTGCATTAGTGACAGTTATCTTAAATATTGTTTTAATTTCAGAGTATCTGACAGTATTTTCCCAGATGATTGCATTCCATGACCCAGAGCTGAGTAACCATCTCAACGAGATTGGCTTTATTCCAGACGTAAGTATTAGGAGATTTTTCTAAATGGTGGTTAATGAAGCTTAGGAAGGAAAAGTAGAGGAAGAGGAGAACCAATGGAATGTTTTGAAAAGTTCTGTTGCATTGGGAGGTTCATATCTGACCAAGTTTGTTGTTAATGATGAAAGCCTTTTGTCAGGAAGTTCACGGGAGGAGGTTATTTTTTACTATTATCATTATCATTATTATGAATTCTGACATGAAAAGAAAAGGCCCTCTGTTTTTCTTTAGCATGGCTTCTCCTTATGAAAAGTCTTACAAGTCAATTAAAGTATTTGCATAGCATTAAGATGTATTTTATAAAATTTGTGTATGAGTTTTGGGCCATATGTAGGCACTTTTAGAACTGCAGAATGTCAGGACTAGATAGGGCCTTAGAGATTGTCCAGTCTACCCAACTCATTTTACTAATTAAAAAAGCAACAGCCTTCATAGTGAAATATTTAAGGTTGGTTACCTAGTCATTGGCACATCTGGAATTAGGTCTTTTACCATTTTCAGGTTCTTTCCAAACACCATTAATCCAAACATGTTTTTAATATATGAACATATATAAGAAGGTAAAGAAAGCAGGAAATAACTGCTATAAATGCAAAACTAAACAATAGCTATATCCATCAGAACATTGATGAAATTATTTAGATCCAGTTATTTCCAGTTAGAATCCAAGGACAAGATTCAAACTCAAGTCCTCTGACTCATAATCCAGTATTCTTCCACTGTATAATGCTACTTATCATTGTCAGATTAATTATATGAAGGTAGTTACTATATCTAAAATATTTGCCCATCACAAACCATTTAACATATTTATTCATTTTAGAATAAGCTAAACCAAGACTTTATTTCTTTTTATTATAGCTTTTTATTTACAAGATATATGCATGGGTAATATTTCATTATTGACAGTTGCAAAACCTTTTATTCCAATTTTTCCCCTTCTTTCCCCTCCCCCCCTCCCCCAGATGGCAGGTTGACCAATACATGTTAAATATGTTAAAGTATATGTTAAATACGATATATGTATATATGTCCATACAGTTATTTTGCTGTACAAAAATAATTGGATTTTGAAATAGCGTGCAATAAACCTGTGAAGGAAATCAAAAATGCAGGCAGACAAAAATAGAGGGATTGGGAATTCTATATAGTGGTTCATACTCATTTCCCAGAGTTCTTTCACTGGGTGTAGCTGTAAACCAAGACTTTAAAACTGCCTAGCATAAAGATATTTTTATATATACATCACATATATATATATATATATATATATAGAGAGAGAGAGAGAGAGAGAGAGAGAGAGAGAGAGAGAGAGAGAATAATATTTACATTAAAATATCTAGAGAATGTGCTGTTGTATTGTATTTCATGGACTTCTTTGGAAGTCTGGTGAACCCTTTCTCAGAATGTTTTTAAATATATAAAATACACAGGATTAAAAAGAAACAAATTATATTGAAATATGGCTTTTAAAATATTACATATCTTAGGGTTAAGACCCCCTATGTTACAATTTCTTTAAATATGTTATACCTTCACTAAAAGGTCCCTTTTGTTGCTTTTGATATTTCATTTACTTTATTTTTTATATTTTATCTGCACCTGGATTGTAACAAGTCAAACAAAAAATTATTAAGATAGATAATTAAGGGGCAGAGTCAAAAAAAAGTGGAGAAAAGGCAAGCTACTTGGCCTGAGCTGTCCCCAAAACCTCTCTGAAGTTTGTCATTAAATAATTCCATAAAACAATTCCTGGAGTGGCAGAATCCACAAAATGATGGGGTGAAATAATTTTCCATCTAGAGACAAGTTAGAAGTCAGCAGGAAAGATCTATTGCACCTGGATGAGAGTGAAGCACAATACAGCTCAGACCAAGCCATAGCAACCTATGAGCAGGCATTGGAATCACTGAATCAGCAGCAATAGCAGTTGTTAATAGTAAGGTCAGCACTCTGTTGCTTTGCTCAAACTCAGATCTGGAAAAGCCCTGTGTGGCAGTCCCAGGGAGGGTGAGGAAAGCATAGCACATCTAGAGCTTGCAGCCACACTGGAGCAAGAATCCTTATGACAGTTCCAAGGCAGAAAAGAGTTCTTATGGTCACTCATAGATTAGAGCATAGACCAGAAGAGTAGTTAACATTCTTCTGGTTAGATATTACTACTTTAGAAGAACTGAAAACTTATAGATCCTTAGAAGTATCTCTGAAAATAGCCACACATAATCCCTGAAGCTTGGGACAATGCACCCTCTACTTTGGAAGCATCAGAATTAAAAGTCAAGAAATAGGCTAGGAAAATGAGCAAACATTTTAAAAAATTGATAATAAAAAAATTAATATGGTGACAAAGAAGATCAAAATCCAGTCTCAGAAGAAGATTAAAGTCAAAGTTTCTACATCCAAAATCTCTAAGAAAAATATGTATTGGTCCCATTAAAGAGCTCCAAAAAGATTTTACAAATCAAGGAAATAGAGAAAAAATTGGAAAGACAAATGAGAGTAATGCAAGAATACCATGAAAAAGTGTCAACAATTTAGTAAAAGAGACAAAAAAAAATACTGAAGAAAATAACAACTTAAAAAAGGACTAGGCCAAATGGTAAAAACAACAACAACAACAACAAAAAAAAAAAAAAAAATGAGGAGAAGAATGCCTAGAAAAGCAGAATTGGCCAGATTGAAAAAGAGGCCAAAAAGTTCTTAAAAAGTAGAATGGCCCAGATGGAAAAAGAATTATAAAATCTTATTAAAGAAAATAATTCCTTAATAATTAGAATTGAACAAATTGAAACTAATGACTTTATGACAAATCAGAAAAATAAAACAAAAATGAAAAGAATTGAAGATAATGTCTACTATCTTATTGGAAAAACAATTAACCTTGAAAATAGATCTAACAGAGATTATTTTAAAATTATTGTACTACCTGAAAAGCATGATCCCAAAAAAGAGCCTAGATATCATTCAAGAAATTATCAAGGAAAATTTCCCTGATATTCTAGATCCAAAGAATAAAATAGAAATTGAAAGAATCCACAGATCATTTCCTGAAAGAAATCCCAAAATGAAAACTCCCAGGAATATTATAACCAAATTTTAGAGCTCCCAGATCAGAGAGAAAATATTATAAATAGGCCAAAAAGAAATGATTCAAGTATCATGGAGCTATTATCATGATACTGAACTGTTTATGCTCTGATTTAGTGTTTCAATATGCATATACTCTAAAAATGTCAGTGATAGAACTAATTTTTCTACATATACCAAAACATTCAAAACAGTAGTCTTCATGGTAGCTAAACAAAACGGGAACATCAGAAGAAACTGATCTGTAAATGTAAAAGAATTTTATTGTGCCATTAAAAAAAGACAATTAAGTTGAGGAATTCAGACAAACATGGAAGTGAATAACATACATGATGATACAGTAATATATTTTTCAAAACTCTAGAAGGATCTGAATGCACATTAATTTCAACTAGTAGTGAATCAGCAAATATCTTAGAATTTACTGTGTGAACTGTAAGAACTTACAATATGGTAACAATGATATCTACATTCCACTGAGGTTATCTGAGGCATAAAAAGATTCCTTCAAAAAGTGCTAAAAGACAAAGAGGTTTGGCACTTAAAGGACTATGCTTCTATTACATGTGTACATTTTTATTTTAAAAAATGTATTTTATTTTCCTCCAATTACTTATAAAAACAGTTTTAACATTTCTTTTTTAAACTTTGAGTTCTAGATTTTCTCCCTGCTTCTCTCCCAATCCCTCTCATTGAGAAGGCAAGCCATTGGATATAGGTTATACATTCATCCAAAACATATTTTGGCATATGTAGGACCATTAGGTCTATCAGTGGCTTTTTTGTAGCTTGTGCCTACTAAAAGATTCTCTGAGTCAGAGTGTAAAGAATTTTAGTAACTTCTCAGGAATAATTCCAAAGTCTTTTCCAGAATTGTTTTTACCAATGCATAACAATTTGTCAACATTTTAGTGTCTAGGTCTTCATATAGCCCTTCCAAGATTACTCTCATCTTTGATCACTTTTATCATTTTGAAGGTAATGAGATAAAAGCCTCAGGAGTTCTTTACAGACACTTTTCATTTTTTTTTAAAGTAATGTGGAATTTTTTTTTATATGATTGCTAGCCAATTCCATTTTTTTCTTCTGAAAATTTGTGATTATTTCATTTGACTAGTTATCTCCTGGAAAATGGCCTCCAGTTTTATATAGGGAGGTCAGTTCTATAGGTAAGTTAGATATCACATTTTCATCAAATATTTGATGCAAAAATATTTTTCCAGGCAATTGATAACAAACTGTTTCCTTTTGCAGGGCAGTGTAGAGTAGTGGATAGAGAGTTGAATACAGGAATACCAAGTTATACATCTTTCCTCAGAAATTTTCTAGCTGTGTGACCATGGACAATCACTTTAACCTTTCTAATGCTTCAGTTTCCTCATCTGTAAACTGAGGGTAATTGATGGACTCACATGTCTCTTTTGGCTCAATTACTAGTCATTACTGCACTGATTTTTTTCATGCATATATTTTTTATATATTTTATACACTTAAAAGTGCATTTTTTTCCCTTTTATAGTTCATTCTGTCCCTTGGTTAAGAATTCTCCCCCTAAAGGACAGCACATATTTAACCTATATCAAATTGCTTATTCTCTTTGCAAGGAGAGGAAGTAAGAAAGATAGGGAGAAAACTTGGGAGCATAGTCTTACAAAAATGGTTGTTGAAAACTATATATATTTGGAAAATAAAATACAATTAAAAATTCTACCCCTTGACACAGATCTGATAGTTACTTCTTTCTATAATTCTTTTACAAATTTCATTATTTAAGAGCTGTTAAGAAGGAGCAGTGGATAGGATACCAGCCCTGGAGTCAGAAGGACTTGACTTCAAATTCAACCTTAGACACTTGATGTAGAGGGCTGAAACTATTAAATCGATGCACTGAGGTCACGACTGCCAAGCACTTGAGGTTAACTACCGATTGGTCCATACTCTATGGGCATATGCTTGGAAAATGGTCCTTTCCACAATCCGTGCTGCTCAGTGATTGGTGTATACAGAGGATTGTAGGAGGGACTAGGGGGTGGAATAAGACTAGCCAGAGTTACTCTTTGGCGGTAGATGAGGGAGAAGGAAGTTGCGGAGATTCTGCTTCCATCCTATTCAATCCGGCATCCAAAGACAAAGAATAAAGACTAAGGAGTTTTGCTTATCCTGACTCCGGCTGATTCTGGGGTGTCCTGGGTGCTAGTGCGTTCGTCATAGCTTGACACTAGCTGTGTGAGCATAATTCACTTAACTCTAATTGCCTTCCCCTTACCTCCACAAAAAAAGAATTACCTAAAGCCCTGACAAATTGAGAGAGTTGTCCAGGGTTGTGTATGAACAGGTGTGTATGTAAATTAAGATTATATGTTCTGCTATCTAAATGGAAAGACTTAGAAAGTCAGGAAATATAAGGAAAAATTACTGAAATTGCCAAAAACCTTAGGAGGAACAAAATTCAGTCAAAGACCTTCAGTGCAACCAGATAAATCAATAAGGAAAATGGTCTGTAAATCCTTTATGCAAATTCAGAAATCTATAAATAATATACAACAGGAAAAGAGATAAACATCTGATGAGACAGAAATGAAGTTATTCCATGAAAGAGAATTAAAATGATCCAAGACATAATTTAGCATATATGCATTTATTAGGTATTTAAAATTAAACTATTTCTTTTAAAAGAGTCTATATGTGGTGAGTAAGTGTATAAAGCTCCAGAGTTTCAAATTTGGCAAGATCTCTTTCTGTTATTGTTTCCTTTCTTTATCCTTCTCCCAGTGTCCAATCATAAGTTCTTATCTTTTTTTTCTCTTTTAAATCCATTTGAATTCCATGCTTTCTAATTAAAACTAGTTTAATATTAGACTTAATCCTTCTCTTAACCTTGTCATCCTTCTTATTTTTCTTTCCTCATTTTCCCCTACCCTTCTGTTTTCCCTAGTGAGTGAAGTTTATTTCCATACCCAACTCTGTGTGTACATGGGTATTTTTCTGTCCTTTTACCAGTTCAGATGAGAGTCAGGTTTAAATGTCTTCTAGTCCTACTCATTCCCTTTGCATCTTTATGTTTATGATAAGATCTATGTAAGATAATTTTCCTTTTCTTCCCTCTCCTTTCCCTATACCCTCACACGATGTAATCGTTTGCTCTCATTCAATTCTCAGCCAAAATTATCCATTTTGAAATATGTTCCAGATCCAGTGAACTACCCTTTTAATTACATAAGGTGGGTGTAGTATTCTCTTCTCTAAAATATAATGGTTCTCTGGGAGCAGGTTTCTTGTGGAGCTTCTAGAAGCAGCCTTTGTTTCAGTTTCAAGTAATAATCACCTCAAATGCAGCCAGCTGTTAAAGTCCAGATCCTTTATTGTCTCCTTCAAAATAGCCGTTAGCTTTCTTGGAGGCCTATCTCTCTTCTTGGTTCCAAGAGCTCTTGCAGCTAGTCTTTTGCCTCTGCCAGCTTCAGCCTCACACTCTCTCTGAATCCTGGCTCTCGATCTCTCAAAAAGTCTCTAGTGCTTGTCCTTTTATATGGTCTTTTAGAGGTGTGAATTCAAAGGTTGACTCCTCCTCTGGGAGTGGGATTGTGGGAGTTGTGACTTGTGAATCTCCTCCACTGAACTTGTGAATCTTCTGAACTTGTGAATCTCGGAGAACTCCAATGAGTACTAAATACATTAGTGAGCTAGAGAACTTGTTAAATACCATGCTAAATTAGATAATTGACTTAACACCTTGTAAGAATCCTAACAGGTGGGAAACAGACATTTTTCCATCCATTTAGTTTTTCATATGTGAAATGTAAGGTTAATTCTTTTGAGTGATTATAGATATTATTGAATAAGACTTGTGTTTTGATTGCATTCACTGCAGTGTTGACTACAAATAGGATGGCAGTCATCATTCAAGGCCTCATTTCTAAAACAGAGAACTGGTCCAAATTTATAAGAATACAAGTCATTCTCCAGTTGATTAATGGTCATAGGATATGAAGTCAATTTTCAAATGGAGAAATTAAAGCCATTTATAGTCATATGAAAAAATGCTCTAAGTCACTATTGATTAGTGAAATGAAAATTAAAACAACTCTGAAGTACCACTTTACACCTATCAAATGAACTAACTTGATAGGAAAAAGATAATGATAAATGTTGGAGGGGATGTGGGAAAAGTGGAATGTTAATATGTTGTTGGAGTTGTGAACTTATCCAACCATTTTGAGAGCAATCTGATTTAGCAGTTTGATTTCAGAAAAGCCTGGAAAGACTTACATGAATTAATGCCGAGTGAAGTGAACAGAACTTGGAAAACATTGTACACAGTAACAGCAAGATTGTGTGATGATCAATTATGATAGATTTAGCTCTTTTTGCCAATAATTAAGATAATTCCAATAGACTTGGGATACAAAATGCCATCCATTATGACATCACTATGAAGACTGTGGTTCAAAGCATATCATTTTTATCTTGTTTGTTTGCTTACTTTTTCTTTCTGTGGTTTTTTCACTTTGGGTTTTTTCCTTATTGGTCATATTAGCCAATCTGAGAGAGATGAGGTGATACTTCAAAGTTTTTTTAGTTTGAATTTGTCTAATCAATAGTTGTAGTGTCCTGGTTAGCTTTCTGGAAGTCTTGGGACTAGCCTTGGTCTCAGCAGAATAATCACCACAAGAATAGTTAGATAAAAAAGTCCAAAGTCTTTATTATCTCCTTCCTAGTCTGTCTCCTCCTGGGGCCAGGAAAGCTTTCTGGGGGTCCTTCAGATGGGTTTTGGTCTCAGTGGAGGAATGCAGGAGGCAAGAGAGCCACCAGGAGGCTGGTCAAGTCTTCTCTTTCAAAGTGCAGGAGGCAGGAAAGCCACCACGGGGTAGATCAAAGATGGAATCTTTGTGGCTGACTTTGTCCTTAGTTTAAATACCCTATTACAAGTACATCATCATAGGTGTCAATCTTGTAGAATAGATGTCAACTTATAGAACTATATTAAGTACTAAGTACACGTAAATTAGAGAATCATTATCTTAATTCCACTGAGTTAACACCTTGGTTTAGGATTAAATCAATCATACTGAACTACAGAACTATTAATCACCATGCTAGAAAACTAGAAAACCACTGTCTTTTTTTTTTTAATTTTTATTTAATAATTACTTTATATTGACACTCGTTTCTGTTCCAATTTTTTTTTCCCTCCCTCCCTCCACCCCCTCCCCTAGATGGCAAGCAGTCCTTTATATGTTGGATATGTTGCAGTATATCCTAGATACAATATATGTTTGCAGAACCGAACAGTTCTCTTGTTGCATAGGGAGAATTGGATTCAGAAGGTATAAATAACCCGGGAAGAAAAACAAAAATACAGATAGTTCACATTCGTTTCCCAGTATTCTTTCTTTGGGTGTAGCTGCTTTTGTCCGTCATTTATCAATTGAAACTCAGGTCTCTTTGTCAAAGAAATCCCGTTCCATCAAAATATGTCCTCATACAATATCGTTGTCGAAGTGTATAATGATCTCCTGGTTCTGCTCATTTCACTTAGCATCAGTTCATGTAAGTCTCGCCAGTCCTCTCTGTATTCATCCTGCTGGTCATTTCTTACAGAACAATAATATTCCATAACATTCATATACCATAATTTACCCAGCCATTCTCCAATTGATGGGCATTCATTCATTTTCCAGTTTCTAGCCACTACAAACAGGGCTGCTACAAACATTTTGGCACATACAGGTCCCTTTCCCTTCTTTAGTATTTCTTTGGGATATAAGCCCAATAGAAACACTGCTGGATCAAAGGGTATGCACAATTTGATAATTTTTTGGGCATAATTCCAGATTGCTCTCCAGAATGGTTGGATTCGTTCACAACTCACCAACAATGCAATAGTGTCCCAGTTTTCCCGCATCCCCTCCAACATTCATCATTATTTTTTCCTGTCATCTTAGCCAATCTGACAGGTGTGTAGTGGTATCTCAGAGTTGTCTTAATTTGCATTTCTCTGATCAATAATGATTTGGAACACTCTTTCATATGAGTGGTAATAGTTTCAATTTCATCCTCTGAAAATTGTCTGTTCATATCCTTTGACCATTTATCAATTGGAGAATGGCTTGATTTCTTATAAATTTGAGTCAGTTCTCTACCACTGTCTTATCAATTCCACTGAGTTAACACCTTGTAGGATTAAATCAATCATACTGAGTGTTAATTATATTTCTCCAGAGTGCCTCCCCTTTACAAATAGTAATTTAGAGCATTTTTTCATATGACTATAAATGGCTTTATTTTTTCCATTTGAAAATTGTCTGCTCATATCTTTTGACCATTTATCAACTAGAGAATGACTTTATTCTTATAAATTTGACTCAATTCTCTATATTTTAGAAATGAGACCTCTATTAGAAACTGGCTATAAAAACTTTCTCAGCTTTCTGATTTCTTTCTTATCTTGGTTGCATTGTTTTTGTGCATAACTCTTTTAACAATGTAATCAAAAATTATCCATCTTGCATTTCATAAGGTTCTCTATTTCTTAGTAGATAATGAAATCTTTCCTTCCTCATGAATCTGATGGTAAACTATTTCTTGCCCTCCTTACTTGCTTATGATAGCACCTTTACTTCTAAATCATATGCCCATTTCAATCTTATCTTAGTGTATGTACAGTGTAAAATCGTGGTCTTTGCCTAGTTTCTGCCATACTATTTTTCAATTTTCCCAGAAGTTTTCGTCATATACTGAGTTCTTATCCCAGAAGCTAGTCTTTGGATTTAACAAATAATAGATTACTGTAGTCATTTATTACTGTGACTTAAGTACATGATTAATTACACTGATTCTACTAGTCTGTTTCTTAGCCAGTACCATAGTTTTGATAATTGCCACTTTAATATGAAAAGATGCTCCAAGTCATTATTAATCAGAGAAATGCAAATTAAGACAACTCTGAGATACCACTACACACCTGTCAGATTGGCTAGAATGACAGGGAAAGATAATGTGAAATGTTGGAGAGGATGTGGGAAAACCGAGACACTGATACATTGTTGGTGGAATTGTGAATATATCCAGCCATTCTGGAGAGCAATTTAGAACTATGCTCAAAAAGCTATCAAACTGCATACCCTTTGACCTAGCAATGTTACTACTGGGCTTATATCCCAAAGAGATTTTAAAGAAGGGAAAGGGAACTGTATGTGCAAGAATGTTTGTGGCAGTCCTCTTTATAGTAGCCAGAAACTGGAAACTGAGTGGATGCCCATCAATTGGAGAATGGCTGAATAAATTGTGGTATATGAATATTATGGAATATTATTTTTCTATAAGAAATGACCAGCAGGATGATTTCAGAAAGGCCTGGAGAGACTTACATGAACTAATGCTGAGTGAAATGATCAGGACCAGAAGATCATTATATATTTCAACAAAAATACTATATGATGATCAATTCTGATGGACGTGGCCCTCTTCAACAATGAAATGAACCAAATCAGTTCCAATAGAGCAATAATGAATTGAACCAGCTACACCTAGGGAAAGAACTCTGGAAGATGACTATGAACCACTACATAGAATTCCCAATGCCTCTATTTTTGTTCACCTGCATTTTTGATTTCCTTCACAGGCTAATTGTACACTATTTCAAAGTCCAGCTCTTTTTATACAGCAAAATAACTGTTTGGACATGTATACATATATTGTATTTAACTTATACCTTAACATATTTAACATGTATTGGTCAACCTGCCATCTGGGGGAAGGGGTGGGGAGAAGGAGGGAAAAAGTTGGAACAAAAGGATTTGCAACTGTCAATGCTGAAATATTACCTATGCATATGTTTTGTAAATAAAAAGCTATAATAAAAAAAAGATAATTACCACTTTATATAGGTTTATATATAATATATAGCTTTAGATCTGGTATAGCTAGACCACTTTCCTTTGAGTTTTTTTCATTAATTCCCTTGATAATCTTGACATTTTATCCTTCCAAATGAATTTTACTATTTTTTTTCATAGCTCTATAAAATGATTTTTGGTAGTTTGATTGGTGTGACACTGAATAAGTAAATAGAATTGTCATTTTTATTTTATTAGAAGTGCCTAGATATTTTTCCAATTATTTAGGTCTGTCTGACTTTATTTTTGTAAAATGTGTTTTATAATTGTCTTCATATAATTCCTGAGTTTCTCTTGGAAATATTTTATGTTGTCTACAATTATTTTAAATGAAATTTTCTATCTCTTGCTGATTGGCTTTGTTAGCAGTATTTAGAAATGCCAATGATTTATGTGGGTTTATTTTGTAGCCTGCAATTTTGTTAAAATTGTTAATTATTTCAAGTACTTTTTAGTTGTTTCTCTAGAATGCCTTAAGTATATCATCATATCATCTGCAAAGAGTGAGTTTTATTTTTTCATTGCTTATTTTAATTCCTTCAAGATCTTTTTTCTTCTCATAAAGAAACTTATTGCTCAAGCTAATATTTCTAGTACAATTTGAATTATAGTGATGATAATGGGCATCCTTGTTTTACCCCTGATTTTATTGAGATTATTTCTACTTTATGCCCATTACATATACTTGCTGATGGTTTTAGATAGATATTACTTATATTAAGGCAAACTTTATCAGAGCTTTTGGAAAAGAAAGAGAAAAGAAAAGTATAAGCATTTACATAATACCCTCACTATGACAGTATACAACATTACAAATATTTTATGTTATCTTCACAACTCTGTGAGGTAGGTGCTATTAGTATTGTTATTTTATAGTTTAGGAAACTAAAGCAAACAGGTTAACTGACTTGTCCAGGAACACACATCTAGTAAGGCCTAGTTTTTGAACTAGCTAGATTTGAACTCAGGTCTTTCTGATTCTAAACCTAGAGTGCTCTGTCTACTATACCACCAATTGTCTCTAAATAAGGCAGTTCATGTCAGAGAGGTAAAGTATATTACCCCAAGTTACATAACAAGGAAGGAATAGAGCCAGGACTCATTCAGATTTTTTTAGCTTTTGGCCCAGGATTCTTTCCACGAGATCACAAAGGATCTTCTTCTTTTTTTTTTTTAAATAACTTTTTATTGACAAAACCTATGCTAGGGTAATTTTTTACAGCATTATCCCTTGCACTCACTTCTGATTTTCCCCTCCCTCCCTCCACCCTCTCCCCCAAATGGCAAGCAGTCTTTTACATGTTGAATAGGTTACAGTATATCCTAGATACAATATATGTGTGCAAAACCGAACAGTTTTCTTGTTGCACAGGGAGAATTGAATTCAGAAGGTATAAATAACCTGGGAAGAAAAACAAAAATGCAAGCAGTTTATATTCATCTCCCAGTGTTCTTTCTTTGGGTGTAGCTGCTTCTGTCCAATCTTGATCAATTGAAACTGAATTAGCTCTCTTTATCGAAGAGATCCACTTCCATCAGAATACATCCTCAAACAGTATCATTGTTGAGGTATATAATGGTCTCCTGGTTCTGCTTATTTCACTTAGCATCAGTTCATGTAAGTCTCGCCAGTCCTCTCTGTATTCATCCTGCTGGTTATTCCTTACAGAACAATAATATTCCATAACGTTAATATACCACAATTTACTCAACCATTCTCTATTTGATGGGCATCCATTCATTTTCCAGCTTCTAGCCACTACAAACAGGGCTGCCACAAACATTTTGGCACATACAGGTCCCTTTCCCTTCTTTAGAATCTCTTTGGGGTATAAGCCCAGTAGAAACACTGCTAGATCAAAGGGTATGCACAGTTTGATAACTTTTTGAGCATACTTCCAAATTGCTCTCCAGAATGGCTGGATGTGTTCACAGTTCCACCAACAACGTCCGTTTTCCTACATCCCCTCCAACATTCCGCATTATCTTTCCCTGTCACTCTAGCCAATCTGACAGGTGTGTAGTGGTATCTCAGAGTTGTCTTAATTTGCATTTCTCTGATTAATAATGATTTGGAGCATATTTTCATATGTCTATAGATAGTTTCAATTTCTTCATCTGAGAATTGTCTGTTCATATCCGATCTTCAAGAATTCAAGATATTGAAGTTCAGAGAACTTCAAGATTTATAGATAAGTACTAGATGGGTCTAACAGGCCACCTGATTTAACCCCTTCATTTTACAGACAAGAAAACTGAGGCTTGGAGAGAAAAGTTACTTGTACAAAATCACACTGATAAGATCAGAGGTAGAATTTAAATCCAGTTCTCTAAATCCATACTCTTTCTACTGCATTACATCACTATTACTATCATTATAAAAACTTTACAAAAGTCATGTTACATTAAGGTTACGATCAATGAAAACATGAAAAGAACTGGCATTCCTTTGCAGATGATTTTATGTAAATGATAGCTTTGTGATCACACAATTAATTGGGAGGTCTTATTCTATATTAATAGTTGATTTTAGTCCAGTGCTTTTGATTGTAGAATAGAGCTCAGAGCTTTAAAAACTCTCCTACAAAGTGTTTTACATTTGTAATTTAGAATTATCTGAGGTTCTGTGACAATCAATCATTCATTCATTCGTGTCTCTTTGTGACACCACAGATCATAACACATCAGCCCAATCAATCTTCCACTATCTCTCAAAGTTTTTATCTGTCCCCTTCTCCTATTGCCTGTAGTCTTTCCCCAACAGTAGACTCTTTTCCAGCGAGTCCTGTCTTCACAATATGTGGCCAAAGTATTTAAGATTTAGCTTCAGTATTTGTCTTCCAATGAGGAGGCTCAAATAATTTCTTTAATTATTGACTAATTTGATCTTCTCTAGGGACTTCTCTAGCACCATAAATCGAAAGCATCAATTCTGTAGTGCTCAGTTTTCCTTATGGTCCAACTCTAAAAGCCATGCATTGCTTCTGGAAAAACCAAAGCTTTGAAAATATTAACCTTTGACACCAAGGTGGTGTCTTTACTTTTTTAGTAGGCTATCCATATTTTTCATAGCTTTTCCTTAAAGAAGCAAGCATTTTTTATGTTCTTGGCTATTGTTGCCAACTGCATTTATCTTTGAGCCCAAGAACAAACTCTGACAGTGCTTTCATGTCTTCTGTAATGTTCTGATTAGCTTTCTGGAGGTCCTTCAACTGGGCTTTAGTTTCAGCAGAATAATCACCACAAGAATAAAGTCCAAATTCTTTACTATCTCCTTCTCAGTCTGTCTCCTCGCCTGGAGCTGGGCTAGCTTTCTGGGGGACCTTCAGATGAACCTTGGTTTTAATGGATAAGTGAAGGAGACAGACCAGCCACCACAAGGGTTTTTATCTTCATGTCTGAACTCCAGCCCTCAGTCCTCTATCTCGGAGTCTGTCTTCCTTTCTAGATCTCTTAGCTCTTATATATTTTATTATAAGTTCATCATCATAGGTATATTCGTAATAATCTAATCTTGTAGAATAGGTGTCAACTTGTAGAACTATGCTAAGTAATAAATACATGGAAACTAGAGAATCATTATCTCGATTCTACTAAGTTAACACCTTGTTGTAAGATTACTTGTTTCAAGAATACTTGGCCCTCTACATTCTCCTTCTGCTTGACAAGAAATGAAGGGACCAGTTACCAAATTTTTAATGTTAAGATTCAAGACAGTTTTTATACAGTCCTCTTTTACCCTCATCAAGAGGCTTCTTAATTCCACTCCACTTTTGGACATCAGAGTGATTTCATATACATAGCTGAGATATTTCTCAAAATAGCCTTAATTTTGGTTTTTGATTTATCCATTGCAATTTTGCATGATGTTCTCTGCATATAAGTAAAATAGATAAGGTTTTGTCACATTTCTTTCCCAGTCTTAAATCATTCTGTTTCTTCTTGACCTGCATACAGGTTCCTCAGGAAACAAGTAAGATAACCTGATATTCTCATTTCTTTGAAGACTTGATACATTTTATTGTGAACCAAGTTAAAAGCTTTAGTGTATCTCTTAGATTAGCTAAAATGACAGGAAAAGATAATGATAGGGGATATGGGAAAACTGGGACACTAATACATTGTTGGTGAAGTTGTGAACTGATCCAGTCATTCTGGAGAGCAATTTGGAACTATGTTAACAAAGTGTGCATACCTTTTTATCCATTAGTGTCTCTACTGGCTCTGTATTCTCAAAAACATCATAAAAAGGGAAAAGTATGCACATGTGCAAAAATGTTTTGTAGCAGCCCTTTTTATAGTGACAAGAAACTGGAAACTGAATGAATGCCCATTAGTTGGGAAATAGCTGAATAAGTTATGGTATATCAACATAATGGAATATTATTTTTCTATAAGAAATGATCAGCAGAGTTACTTCAGAAAGACCTGAAAAGATTTACATGAACTGATACTAAGTGAAATGAGTAGAACCAAGAGAACATTAAGCAACAAGAAGATTATGTAATGATCAACAATGAGGTATTTCAAGCCAATTTTAGTATCTGCATCCAGAAAAAGAACTGTGAGGACTGAATGTGAATTACAATAGTATTTGCACCTTTTTTGTTGTTTGCTTTCTTTATTCTTTTTTTTTTTTCCTTTTTGATCTGATATTCTTGTGCAGCATGACAAATGTGGGAATAGGTTTAAAAGAATTGAGCATATTTAACCTATATTGGACTACTTGTTACCTAGAGGAGGGAGATAGAGGAAAGAAAGAAGAAAAAATTGGAACACAGGGTTTTGCTAGGGTAAATGATGAAAATGATCTCTGCATGTATTTTGAAAATAAAACATTATTATTATTTTTAAAAAACTTTTAAGGCAAATATGTGCAAGTACTTTATTAATTATAAGTGCTAATCTATTAAGTTATTATTTTTTGAAATGGTTGAAAAAGGAAAGGATTACTTTAAACTTCCCATCAAGCCTAATGATTCCTGAGACAAATTTTTTTATCCATAAAATATAAAAATATTTTAAATTTTCTTAGCTTTCTCCTTTAATATAAGGACATAATTTTATTGAGTATCTAGTCAAGGCTTATGTTACCATAGTCACTAATATACTTATTCTCTTCAGGATAGCACTATACCATGCTAAAGGCCTATCATGCAAACAATAGGACTGATTCTTTGATCTCTAAGTATATTCAATAATTTGGCCAAGGGTTTGAGTCAAGGGTTGGTTGAAATGATTAAGAAGCAATCAGTAATTGAGTAAGATGGTCAGTGTTTTTACACCTTTTTAATTGAGGGTGGAAAATTTTAGATCCTTTGAAAATGCTGGTGTTTGGTTATTTTTCATATCAATTAAAATTACTTAAAAAACAAAAGCTTTAAGTATAGTCAATGAAGCAGAAGTAGATATTGTTCTTGAATTCCCTTGCTTTCCTTATAATGCACCAAATCTCTGATCAATCTCTAGCAATTTGGTCTATACTTCCTCTACCTATTCAAAAACCAGCCTGATTTTCTGATAATTTTATTTCATATATTGCTAAAGCTTATCTTGCTGAATCTTAAGCATAATGTTGCTGGTGTGTGAAATAAGCACATGTTTTTGGTTAATTTGAACATTTTTATCATTGTCTGTCTTGAGTATTGCAGCATAAATTGATCTTTTCCTTTTTTTTTTTTAAACATAATTTTCCTTGTGTTCCAAAATTTCCCCTCCTTCCCCCACCCCTTTTCCTAGATGGCAAGCAATTCAATATATGTTTTGTATGTTAAAATTTATGTTAAATCCAATATATGTAAACACATTTATACAATTATCTTACTGCTTAAGAAAAATCAGATTAAAAAGGAAAGAAAATGAGTAAGAAAAAAATATGCAAGTGAACGACAACAAAAAGCTTGAGAATGTTATGTTGTGATTGGCCCAGTTGCTTCATTCTTTCTGGAGCAACTAGTAGTTGTCCTTCACTTCTCTCTAGTAACATGTTGGATACCTTTTGACCCAAGGGGCCCATCTTTCATTGTCATCTCTTTTATCATTTTAATACTGTCTATGGGATTTTGCTGACAAAGATATGAGGGTGGTTTGTCATTTCTGTCTCCTCCAGTGGATCACCTTTTGTCAGAACTCTCTACTATGACATGTCTGTCTTGGTAGTTTATAGTTTATAGTTTCACTAGTCATAACAAGGCAGTGATCCAGGAGGAACAACCATGAAGGTAATTTTGTTAATTACCTAATGAATCAAGCCACTGAATTAAATTTAAAACAATATGCTTACTAGTAACATGGAAGATGTCCTATGTAAAAACTAATCAAAAAATTAAGTCTTGTGAAATTATTCACAATTCACATGGCTCTGTCTGACCATCATTCCTAAATTAAATCTGCAGTGGTAAGATATAAATTGGTCTGACCATGCACAAAAACATTCCCCTAGATGAGAATCCATTGAATTAATCCATCCAGATTTACTTCTTGGACAATCATTGCAGTGACAGCGCAGCCCTGAATTAAATGAAAAGGTCAGATTGAGTCACATTCAGGAAAATACACAGTCCCTTCATTGATCCCAAATTAATTGCTGCTTCAAAAGCTCATTGCTTTGATATTAATATTCTTTTGAAGTTTCTGTGCGACTGTGAATCATATAATACCATGACCTCAGAAGAATTCAAATTACAAATAATCTGAAGAGCAAAAGAAAGATGAATTCTTGTTTGGTGCGTTCCCAGTGATTTGCTTGTGAGCAATACATTACTAAGGACACTTGAGTAGGCAAAGAAGTGGAAGAATCATGTAGCAGGAGAGATAGTAGTTGGCTAGCTTACTGGTATAGCTGAACCTCCCTGAAATATTAAAAGAATAAAAAGAAAACCGAACAGGTAAAGTAGCCTTTCAGTGATTCTATATGGGAAAACATGTATAAGAATTACAAAAGATAAGAAGGGAGCACCCACACTAATCAAAACATAGACCTATACAGGTCTATTGTTATAATACCAACTGTGGTGTAAATGAGTATTTGTTGTGTTGTATTTGTTGTGTTGATGCAAAGCGCTGTTCTGAGTGTTGTAGATACAAATGAAAGAGCAGAGTATCCCTTGCTCTCAGGGTGAACTCTAATAGGCAAGAAAGATAACATCTATAGGAAGTTTCACTACTAAGTCAGATGGAAAAGGGCCATTGGTCTTTAAGATATGATGGCAAAGAAGATGATAATACAGGCATTTTCTTTAGCATCATTTCTCCTGATAAACTCATATCTGATTTTGATGTTAAAACATTTCAATCAATCAATAAACTTTAATTACCTAGTATGTATCAGACACTATGCTAAACACTGGAGATACAAAGGATGGTAAATACAAGGACTTTGATGACAAGACCTTTTTTTTGGATCTTTATCATCTGTGATTGCTGAGCAGGGTAGCTGCAGAAACAATTGGCAAATTGTATCACCTAAAGGATTGCTTCCTGAAATGATGGCTCTTGGGCCTAGGTTGGATTAGAGGGTTCTTATCATTTTCCTTGCTCTTTTGGCTTACCAGCTTCTTTTATAATTTGTATAATGCTTTACTTACATTATCTCATTGGAGCCTAAAAAAATAAACCTGTGAAGAAAAAAGGATATATACTATTTTTTCCTTTTTATAAATAAGAAAACAGGCTCAGAAAAATTAAGGTATTTGCCTAAGATCAAAACTATAAATTAGTATAACTAAAATTCAAACTTGGGTTTTCTAGTTCCCAAAGTTAATGTTCTTACCATTGTTTTAGGAACTTAATCACTCTTACTTTTTTTCTATGTAAGCCCTCACTGTTTCCATTCTGTATCTTTCTTTCTTCTTTTGCATGATTGTTTTCCATTTCCTTTTCAATTGTACCATTATCCTATATAATAAAGAATTGAGGAGAGTCAGCAGTAAAGGAGAATGCCTAGAATGTCATCTAATGGCAGATAGTTTTGCTTATTCCATTTTATACCTAGGATGAAATAGACATATTTCTTCATGTCTAAACTATTCAATTTTCTTGTTAAAATTTTGTTTGTGCAAAAATGTTTTAATTTAATGCAAAGTTTCATAATGTTTTCCAGATCGGATAGGTAAATTATCCCTTGTTCTTCTAATTTATTTGTCCCATAATTTTTAAGTCTGTTTCCAACATATTTTGTTCAATTGTCATTTGTTCCTAAATTTGTTTCTTTTATGTATCTATATTCTTTCTTATAATTGAACTCTTATAATTGCATTTATAGATATTGTTTTAAAAATGTAAGCAGAATTTGTTGTGATTGAGTACAACTGGGATAAATGGGATAAAAAGATTCAGTATTTTTATTATATAATTTGAACATTTCATTAACAGTATCATAGAGGAAGGGTACACACACCTAAACTCTTTTATAACTGCATAGCCAACATACAGGGATGAATCAAGAATCACTTGTCATTTTAAAATCTAATTTATATATGTGTATATATCATTATAATTTGTTCAGAATAGATTGTTTTAAAAAATATTATTATTCCTCTTTACTGTTCTGCCTTTAAAGCTAAGAAGTGTTCCTTCACTTTTAACAAGATTGCCTAAGTTTCAACAAGGCGAAGGATAGGCACTTTATTAATGAGATCCTAACTAGAGTTTTTCACTTGAGTACTAATCCTAACAAAGTACTCCCTGATTCATCTTTCATCATTAAAATACAGACTCCAACAGCAGGAAAGATCTTGTTTTCTGGCATCTTTCCATTTTCTGCGGGTCATAGAATTCTCAGAATACTGAGCACTTCTGAAACTTGAATAGTTGGGAATATTGTGAGCTGATGTGATGCTTGAATTAAATATGACATGGTGGTTATGTTATTTAATATATAAATATATATATTTATAATGGGAATATATATGTATTATAAGTATATATAAATAAATATGGGATGATTGCAGATGGATGAATTTCATTTTTTGGCTCTGTATTTCTACCTTTATATATGTACTGAGACCCTTTCAATTGAAAAACAGGCAAGTAAGCTACTTAATTCTTAGGGAGACTGTATTCATGAATTAATTTGAATAGTATTCTTGAAAATTATGAAAATGAAAAGTCAATTGGTCATTTACAAGAATGACAAAGTATATTTTCCATCGCTTAATATCATTTCCATAAACCTAGAGTCATAGGAAGTGATATGTAAGAGTTAATGGCAAAGGGCAACTACATGATATATGTAGTGGATAGAGCACCAGCCCTGAAGTTAGGAGGGCCTGAGTTCAAATGTGGCCTCAGACACTTAATACTTCCTAGCTGCATGACCCTGGGCAAGTCATTTAACCCCAATTGCCTCAGGGGGAAAAAAGGAGTTAATGGCAAGACCAATATTATCTGACTGGAACCTAAAAGGACATTTATTCTCCAAAAGATCATAGTCATTTTATTTGTTTTAATTTTTTTTTTTCAATTATCAAGTGTAATGACCACGTATTTAAAATCAGCCGGAGTCAGGAATTCAGGTTAAGGGAAAAATCTTCAATCTTTATTGAAGTGAAGAGGTGAATAAGGATTGCGATAGCAATATGGGCAAGAAAGATTGCGATAGCAATATGGGCAGCTGTGACAGGAAGCCAGCTAACAGAGGGGGATCTGAGCTGAAAAGCCGTAGCAATGGCAATGCAAGCAGTCTCTCCTTCCCCTTCCTTTTCCACTCCCCTGCCTCCACCCACCAAAATCGTCATTTCCTATGCAACACATCAGGACTTGCACAAAGAGTGGGCGGGGGCCATTCTTTCTCCAAGCATATATATTAATAGAGTATGGTCCAATTACTATACATATACCTCATGTGCTTGGGACCTCAGTGCATCAACTCAAGCCTCAGCCCATTCCAATCAAGTATTTACCTTTTTTCTCACTTAATTTCCTTTCCCCTCCAAAGTCATATTGCATGTTATTTGCATGCATGTTGTATATTGCATAGTCAAGCAGAACATGCTCATATTAGCCATATCTGAAAATGTGTGATTTATTCCACTTCTCCATCACTTCTTAGTCGAGAAGTAAGTAGCATGACAACCAGCTCCTGACAGGTGATAGACTGGAAGTCTAGAACAAGATAAACATTTTTAGATATAATTAACATGTAGATTTGATTTTGCTTGACTATTCTTATTTATTTCAAAGAATGATTTTAAATTTAATTTGGAGAAGGGGAGATTATAAGAGAGAGGAGATGGAACATGACATAAACAAAACAAAATATAAACAAAAAAGAAAAGGAAGAAAAAAAGTTTTGTTGCATAATTCCCAGAAGAGAACATAAGGAAATTCAAAGAAGGAAATAGACAAGCCGAATAGCTTTTAAATTAACATTTCATCTTTTAAAAAATAATAGATATATGTAATAGAGATGTATAGTTTCATAATTAGAATCAACTTTTTATATTCTCTATATATGGAAATATTCAAATTTGATATCAAATTCAGATAAAAAAATTAATGTATTCCTGGGGAAAAAAAATGGATTAGATGACTTCTGAGCTCTTTTTTCATTTTTGAATCTATGAGCCTCTGATATATGTTTTCAGTTTCCAAATTTGTGCTCATAAAATTATGAAAGGATAGTTCAGTGTTTTGTTTTTGTTTGGGGTTAGTGCTCATATTTTATGACTGGTTTGGGAAAAGTAGTGTAGAGGGTGAATGGTAAAAACGAACATTTAGATACTGACTTTTTTTTCAAAGGGGAAACCAAAAACAAGGAGATTCTCACTGTTTGCCAGCACTTAAGAGAAAAGCAAGGGAGAAGACTGAACAAGTTTGAGTTCTTTCTTTTGAAGATGTTCTTTTATAGGGTTAAAAATTATATGCATTGAATTGAGAATCTAATGAATTTGCAGCTTTCCCTTGCTTATATTAATATGCTTTCCAATAATAAAATGTTTATAATGTAGACTCTAATACTGTTTTGATGATTGAGTTTCCAAATATTTTATGAGAGAAGCATTTTTATAATAATACTAAAATATTTCTGGCTTTTTAAAAAAAAATTAAATTTTCAACTCACTGAAGTTTTAACACTCTGTCTGTGCTTATATAAAGATACTTTCTTCCTCCCCACTCTCAGAAAGTACTACTTGCCATGTGCTCTATATTTTTTTCAACTAAAGTGAAATTCACTTTAAAAAGATTACCAAAAAAAAAAAAATCTGACTTTTGTTTGGAAAATTTTTAGAGTTTTGAAATTCTCCTTGAGGCAATCCGAGCTACACAGGAAAATATTGAGAATGACTTCCCCAGAGGGCCAGCCATTGTTGGCTGATATTTTTCAATGCTTTTAATATTAATTTATAACTTCCAGACTTCCATTTCAATATTCTAAATGA
This sequence comes from Antechinus flavipes, assembly GCF_016432865.1. Taxonomy (NCBI): domain Eukaryota; kingdom Metazoa; phylum Chordata; class Mammalia; order Dasyuromorphia; family Dasyuridae; genus Antechinus; species Antechinus flavipes. The sequence goes on from NC_067403.1 coordinate 138,022,331, forward strand.
AGAGATAAAATAAGGAGATATATTTAGGTGAACACAGTAGTTTCTTCCTTCCTATTTCTTACCCTCACAAAAACTCAGAAAAAAAAATAAGTTATTTCAATTGAATATAGCTGCTGCAGAAATAGAAATATCTTCTTCCTAATTCATTGTCTTTTACCATGTTTTAAAATTTAATTAATATATGTTGAAAACATACTGGCATATATGGTACATAGTACATGACATTTAGATTATTGTAATGGAATTTTTCAATATAGTACAGTGTCAGGCTTTTGAAAGCAGTCTTAAAAACCTCATGAACATTGAAACAATAATAATAATGATGATGATGATTAGCATATAATACTTTAAGATTTGATATAAACTCAAGGATTGTTAGAGAGAATTTCTTTTAATAATGACCAGTAGGCACATATTGATTGTTATGGACAGCCAACATGTTCTATCTATTCTGACTTATAATGTCAAAAGTAATAGATCATTCCTTTTAAAATGCTACTGGAGGAGTGTGTGTGTGTGTGTGTGTGTGTGTGTGTGTAGTATGTATGTGTTGGCAGGGAGGAGACATGAATTTATATACTAAGCTACAGTTACTTGTATATTTTCCTCCTTCCTGTTTTTCCTTTCCTATCCTCATCCTGTTTACCATATCTCTCTTCATTGCTCTGCTTTACTTCTACCTACTACCTTGCCCTCTTATTCCTTAATCTACCTGCCCCCTAATAGTACCTCTCTTATCTTTTCCTTTACCCATAATATCCCCTTGCCCTCTTATTTCTTTCTGGATTTAGAAGACTTTATGCCCTTCTAGATATATAGAGATATAGATATATAATTACTTTGTCCCTCTCCCAAAGCATTTTAGTTTTTAAGAATTACCCCTCCTGTCCAGCTCAAGCCTTTTTTTTTTAAACTACCCAAATAAAAATGAGTCATAAAAAACTTGATATTTTCATGTAAAGAATTTGATTTTGTTGAGTCCTTTATAAATTGGTCCTTAATATTTACTTTATATTTCTCTTGAATGTTATATGACAAATTTTCCTTTAAGTTCTGGGTTTTTTTTTTTTCCAAAAAACTTGAAAGTCTTTCAATTTTTTAAATGTCTTTTAAGTTACCCTTGGTGATAATCCCTTTTTGTTCTACAGAATATAGTATTCCAAAACCTTCAGTTCTTCATTGTATTAGCTGCTGGCTAGTCCTATGATTTTTAAATAGTTTTTCTTGCTGTTTCCAATATTTTTTCTTTACTTGGCAGCTTTGAAACTTGGCTATGATATTCATGTAAGTTTCCCTCCCGGGATCTCTTTCAGGTGATGATTGATGGATTTTTCCTATTTCTGCTTTGGCTTGTTGTCTAGAATTTTAGGGCAATTTTTCTTGATAATTTTTTGTAACATTGTATTAAGTTTTTTTTTTTTTTTTTAATTATATTTCCCATGTAGTCTACCGTTTATATATTATTTCTGCTTGATCTGGTCTCTAGATTTATTGCTTTTCTGATAAAAAGCATTTTATTTTCTCTTCTTTTTTTTTTCATTCTTTTGATTTTGTTTTATAATTTCTTGAGGTTTTAGAATGTCATTAGCTTCCCCTTGCCCAATTCTAGTTTTCAAAGAATTATTTTTTCATTAAATTTTTTGTTTCTCTATTTCAAATTGACTTTCTTTTCATAATTTTCTTGATTTTCTTGGATTGCTCTTTTTTTCTTTTCTAATTTTTCCTCTATTTAAAGTCCTTTTTAAAGTTCTTATAAGATCTCTTTTTGTGCTGGGATCCATTTGACATTTTTCATTGAAAAAGAATTGGCTTTTTTTAAGTTCCATTATCTTCCTCCAAATATGAATCTAGATTTTCTCTATCCCCATAGTAATTATCTGATTCATTTTTTTTTCTTCTTTGCTTACTCATTTTCTGTATTGTTTAATTGCTTTATTTTGTTTTTAGCCACTATTAACATAATCAAGTTTTAGTCACAAAGTATGGGGAATAGTGCCCCAAGCCTCAGGTCATTCTTACTGTTATTTTCCAAGGTCTGTTTTAGAGCCCAACTTAAATTCACCTCTTCACTCATAAGCCGCAGTTAGGGCCTGCAGCCATACTGTATCACAAATGATCTTGTTTCCTATGGTCCCTTGGACCATAGCTATCTTCTCTGCACTAGAACTAAAACTAGAGACTGTGCTCTCCTGTAGGTGCCCATAGTCAGCAGGGTCCCCAGCCGTCCTACTGCACTCACCAGGCGTATCTTAGCTCCTTTTAGCTAAGATACGCCTGGTGAGTGCAGTAGGACGGCAGCTACAGCCTGGAACTCTTGTTTCTCAACAGTGGAATATCCTTCGGTCTTCTGCTCAGCCAAAACCATGTATTATGAGTATGCATATATGTATGTGTATATAAATATATGTTTGTTTAATTGTAGCCTAATTGGGGGAAAAGGGGATGGAAAAAGGAGAAAATAAGAATAAAGTAAAAAGTGAACATAAGAGAACAAAAGAAAACCTACAAAGAAGCAAAGAAAGGATAGATAGTTCTGAATACAATGTATAATATTTATTAAATAAGCTTTCTTAAAATGGAAATTTATCATTTCATATTTTGAGTTATGTTCTTTGTGCACATGACTTTTTTTTTTCTATTTAAATTTTAAATCAATTAAAAGAGGAAGGACTCGGTACAATAATAATTTTTAAAAATCACAATACATACATAAATTTAAGTTATAGCATTGTCTGTGGGAGAATGATGATGGTAGAAATAAAGAATGAGAACTGATTTTAAGGAGTTTTAAATGCCAAAGAAAAGATCCCTAGAGGTAATGAAGAGCCACTACAATTCACTGAGTGGTATGATCAGACTTGTAAGAAAATTATTTTTGAACCTAAATGGATTTTGCAGTCAGATTGGAGTAAAACTCAAGTCAGGGAAACCAATCATTGCTCATTGAAATTTTTCCTTTTCTTTTTTTTTTTTTTTTTTCCTTTGTAAGTTTTTTTTTTCCCCATTTCATTTTTCATTTGCAAGATGGTAAAAACTTTCTTTTTTATATTCAAAATGATAAAGTTCTAAATGAAAATGAGAGCTATATTATATAAAGAGAAGAACAGATTAAAAATGGTGAGGAAGAAGTGGCAAGGTTTGCATGACTTTTAGTAAGGAGTAGATAACCCTAAATTTGCAAACCTGAGTGACTAGAAGGATGATAGTGACCTTGATAGAGAGAAAGGAGTTCGGGAAGAGGAAAAATATACTTACAAGAGATGAGAGACAATTAGTCTAACTGTATTGTAGAGTGTGTGGAATCTACTACAATGTAGGAAGATTGGAAAGGTAGAAAGAGACTAGATTATGATGGGCTTTATATCAAACAGAAGATTTATACCTTTTCCTGAAAATAATATAGGGAACCATTGGAGAGATATGTGATTTGGGTAGGTATGGGTGGACACAAGTTAAAACGAAGAAAAAGACAGAGAAATTTGAGTAAAGTTAAGTTACAATGAGAGTGGATTAGCAACAAACCTGAGGAAGGGAGACCAATTAGAAAGAATGCTATTGCAATAGTCCAGGACGGGTGATAAAATCTAGAGTAGGATTGCATTTATGTTAGTGCAGAGATCTTCTGACTCTATAAAAGATTGACAACCGATTGCTTATGTGGAATTGAGGATGATAACAAGGTTGTGAACCTGGGTAATTGGGAGAATAGTGGTGTCCTTGGTAACAAAGAAAATGAGGGGAGAAAGGTTTGGGGGAAGAGATAGTGGATTCAGTTTTTGATGAATTTGAGATATCTCCAGAACAGCAAATTTGAGCTATAACTGGTGATATGACTCTAGAGCCCAGAAGAGAGATTAGGGTTAGTCTTCCCCAGGAACTGATGAATTCACTAAGCAAGATTGAATAGAGAAGAAAAGATGGCCCCTAAAAGACCTTTGGGAGATACCTACCATTAGTAAGCGTGATATGAATGATGACCCATCAAGGAAGTCTGAGGAGTAGTTCTGCAGGAAAAGAGAAGAACCAAGAGAGAGCAATGTCTGAACAACCTAGAGAGGACAGTCTATCCAAGAGGAAAGGGTTATTAACAATGTCAAATGCTGCAAAAGCATCAAGAGAGATGAAGACTGAGAAAAGGCCACTAGATTTAGCAATTAAGACATCATTGGAGACAGCAATTTCACAGCTGAATGTGAAGTTGAAAACCAAACTGAAGAAGATTTAGAAGAGAAAAAGGAGAGGAAGTGGATTTACCTCATTTAGCTGACTTTCTCAAGGAGTTTCTATGAGAAAGGGAGGAGAAATATTGAATAATAGCAAGTAAGGGGCATTCAGTAAGTATTTGTTGCTTAACTGAACAAAACTGATTTTATATTTATATATCTTTATATAAAAGAACATCAACATTTTAAATTTATGGTTTCTGAATGGTGGATTTTATGAAACAATTCAACATACCATGGAGGGAAGGGGGTTGTTCCTTATCTCCTACTCTACAAGTGAAAGCAAGCATTAAACAAGAGTAGAGATGCTTCTCTTGAATTAATAAATGGAACAGATAAACAAAGAAGAATCACATGGAATCATCTTTATATAAAATAAATTCATTTCTGTGGATATATATATAATCCAGAACCTTAAACAAGTTCTGATCTTAGCTTTCTTTATTGAAAGAGTGAGTGTCCAGAGAATAGCAATTTTAGAATAAATTTCCTTAACATAATTTATATTAAGGTAATTAACATGAGATTTCCTTCTCTTTTCTTCACACTAATCCCCACACTTCCCCCCACACACTTCTGTTCAGAACCTTAATAAGTGACATTTTTTAACTATTGCAAACATCTTGCAGTTGTTCTGCTTGCAGTCCTTTGTCTAATTAATTTTCCACATAGCTATTAAATTGTTATTAATTACTCAGATATGATAGTCTCCTTTACTCGGTAGTCTTTGGTATTTTCCTTTTGGCTATATGCTACAACACCAAATTCTCAGCCTGTCATTGAAGGCCCTCCATAAGCTGTTCATATTACTTCATTTCATTTGCTCTGTTCCATTCAAGATGATCTGCTAATTGTTCTCCATGTCCTGCCTCTAAAACTTTGTACACATGGCCCTCCATGTCTGAAATATCCTCCTTTTTGTCAGTCTTCCTTAATATTAATATTAATGCTTACCCTATGTTGATAATCTCTGATTTATTCTGTACATGTATGTAGTCCATATATAGTTGTTCACATGTTTTCTTTTCCTTTGGACTATGAGTTCCTTGAGAGTAAGAAAAACAGAGAAACAAAAAAGAATGGCAGAAAAGTTTTGAAAATTTGAAAAATAAATAAAACAGAATATTGTCATGTACCCAGCAGAATATCAGGAAAGATTCAAAATACATGGCAATAAATTTCCATTCAAGAAAGCATATATAATAAAAGAAATTATATTCATGAGTGTCTATCTTTTCTTTGTTTACTTGTTCTCTGCTGTGTACTTTTTTTTATTTTATTATTTTTCTCTTTCATTCTCCCACTTCCCCAAGCAGGCTGTTACAGTTAAGCACCTGTATTTACATATACATATATGGAGAGATATACATACATATATATATATATATATATATATATATATATATATATATATATATATATATATATATATATATATACATACATATACATTCACATTCATCCATAGACCCACACACATATATCTATATACACACATACGTAGTACATACATCTCTACATATATATACATGTGCACACATTAATGTATATGTAAACAAGTATCTGAAACAATATTGGTATGGATCACATATAATGTAGGTTTCTTTCTTGATTGAATCTTCAAGTTTGACTTTATCTAAGATCAATGATTAGCCTTACTTTTTTTTTCTAATAAATTTTACTCCTGATCTTTATAGGATAGGGACTCTCTTTTGCCTTTCTATGAATCCCCAGAGCTTAACACAGTCCTGGCACATAGTAGACCCTTAATAAATGTTGATTGACTGACTGACCTGCCTCTTGGAATATCTTGCTTCTTCCAAGATACCTAGGTTGGTCCTTCTCTGAACTTCCTTGTTATTAACACATTCTTTTTTTTTTTTTTTTTTTGAAATTATTTAGTATTTTTTTAGTATAAACTTTATTTCTGCTTATGTATGTAACATGTTTTCCCTCCAAAAGAATATGAATTTCTTGAGGGTAGACATGATTTCATTTTTGTCTATGGATCCCCAATTTAAAGCCATACTTGACACAATTTAGAAGTTTAATACATATTTGTTAAAATTGTATTTGTTAATTTTTGTTGAAATATATTATTTGTTAAAATGTATTAAATGACTGTACTCAGACAGAAAGTAGCAAAATAAAAGATGAATGAAATTTAAGAAAAGATTTTTGTAGAAATACTTCAGTTTTTCCCTGATCTCCAGATAGCAAAAGACTGAAGAGCCTGTTGATTTTGGGAACCACGAAGACTTTAAATATCTCATCCTTTTTGAGACCGTAGATTACCTTCAAAAACGCTCTTGGGCTTGTAAAATAAAACTTTTCAATCCTACAGTTTAAATCTCTCTGAATTCTTTTCCTTTTACATTCTTACCTCTCCCCACCACAGCCCAACATTCCTATGCACCTTTAGGTGACTTTACTAGGTCTTCTGTTGAAGTTTGGCACCCAGGTCATCCATCTCTTCAATTTCCCCCCAGACTGTAATCTGGATTTGTCCATTATTACCTCATTCCTTCTTCCCAACATCTCAGTACAGTGTCTAATATTAACAGATAAAGTTAGAAGAGACCTGAGATTCCATGGAGTCTAACCCCTTTATTTTATTTTACCCTTAAAAATAGAGAAGTCCAGTTTTTTCTCCCTCCCACAACTCCATTAAAAAAACAATAAATTCAGGCAAAAGAAATTCCCTTATAGGCCATGTCCAAAAACTATACCCTCAATGCATGTGTCTGTCAGGAATTGGATAGTGGGTTTCATCATTGGCTCTTTGGAATCATGAATGCGATTGCCTTTATTAGAGTTGTAATGTCCAGAGTTGTTAAGTGCCCTACCCAAAGATGCACAGTTACTAAATGTATAGATCAGAAATTGACACCAAGTTCACTGTACTAATCATCATACTACTCTGACATGCTTCTAGAAATAAAGAGCTCGAGGTCAGTATTGCAAACTAGTCCATACTTATAACATGTAAAAACACATCATAGATTATAAGAAAAACTTTCTGGTCATTTTTAAACATACTCTTATTTTTATTTTTTATTTTTTTGTCACGTTTCCTCAAATGCAGAGGATCACTGAAGCTCTTTGAAAACAAAGGACTATTTCAAAAAAATAAGATAGCAAGGTGGTCAGATTGCCTCTGACTTGAGTCAAATAACAAGGAGCAATGAAATTAGAATTATGAGTATTGTCCTTTATTGACTGAAAAAATAGCAGGACTACTTCCTGCTTGGCTAGGTTCTGTTTCAAATCTACACACAAGTAAATGCTAAATGATGATATAAATTTGGAAAGGGCCCACCTACAAAGGCAAGCAGTAGCTCATTTTTCAGCACAGTGCTGGTTTCCTTTCACCCCTGTGTAGGGTTCTTCTGTCTCTCCTTAGTTCTAATAAACATGCATCCAATATTGATGACAGTTTTCTAGGCTCACATTTTTCCCATTTTTTTTCTTTTGCTTCATCATATTTTTCATTTGAAGTTTGTAGCTGTTTTAGGACTAATAATTATGTTTCTTGAAATCAAATTTTCTTTATTAAATAATTGATTCCCCCTACCCACTCTGAATGTGTCAATGTGAGACTTCAACAAAACCTTAGGAGTCTTTAATATAGCTATTACTCCCTAACATTGCCAGGGGGCAGTATTTACTTAGTTGATCTTTTAGCAGACTAGCACAGAGCTGCATAAATTTAAGTGGGCAACCTTAAAACCATAACTAGAGAAAAGAGTTAAGACATATCAATCCTTGTCTCACAAATTGGTCTCAAGTTTTTGCTTTTATATGAGGAAATGACCAATAATGACAGATGTTTTCTTAAGGATATAATGCATTTGTTATGTTTTCATATTCATAATACAGATCTTATTTCTTTGACAGTAGGCTTTAAAAAAAAAATCCATTGCATTTCAGGTACCTGTTTATTGCACATTATTAGGATGTTGCACAAATATCCTGTTGAGCAATAGATTGCCAGTTGGTCTGGGAAATGTTTAGGGTATGATATAAACATAATCTCTCACTTAATCTCACCCTTCTTCCCTTTCTCTGTCTCCCTCTCATCCTTTCTCTGCCTCTCCACTTTCTATCCTTCCAACTTTTCTCTTCCTCTATCCCTCTCTTTTCCCCCCTCCCTCTCTCTTCCCTCACTCTCTCTTTTCCTCTTTCCCTTTCTCTCCCTCCCTTCCTTCTCTCCTTTCCTTCCTCCCTCTCCCTTTCCCTTCCTCCCTCCCTCCTCCTTTCCCTTATTCCCTCCTTCCCTCCCTCTCACCTTCCTTCCCTTCCTCTTTCCATCTCTCTCTCTTTCTTCCTCTCTCTTCCTTCTTCCCTCTACCTTCCTCTCTCTCCCTTTCCCTCTCCCCACCCCCCAATTGCTTGTTACCATTTTAGTGATACCCACTGAAAGATGAGTGTGTTGTCTGTTGTCTGGCATTATCCTTAATCTCCATCTGCTTGCATTTTACAAGACTACTCTAAGCTAAAAGAAATTAAAATCAATTTCAAGAATTTACAAGACCACTCTAAATTAAAAGGAATGGAAACCAATTTCAACAACATAACCATTTATAATTAGCAAGTGAACTTTTTAAAACTATCATTTGATATAGTTTAAAAACAATGAAATAGACTTTTCAAATATATAAAGGCACAACATTCCACGTTAGTTTTTTTAATGATTTCCAATCAATATGTATTATATTTTGTCTTTAAAGAAGCCAACTAAAGAATGTTGACTTTTTTTTAATTATTAAGATTCTTTATAAATAAATATTTGAGTCAGATAGATAGTTTTATGGTGTCTCTCTATAGAAAGAAAGACAACTTGGCCTAATGGATAGAGAAGATTGGAGCTAGGAATACCTGATTAAGTATTTTGACTTTGTATATGTGACTATGACTTTGTAACTGTGACTTTGACTATGTAACTATGTAACCCTTGTCAAGGTATACTTGGCAAGTATACAAAGGGATACTAATACCATCACATTGGCAGAAGGGAGTTTCCTCATTAAAATTTCCCTATCTCAGAGCAAGTATGGATCTTGTAACCATCCTTATCCCCACTCTGGATGACAAGAATATTTTGATTTATTTAGTAAGTGCAACCAAATGTAATTCATTTTTGGTTTTTAAGTCATATATTTAAGGATGTATTGGCAAGAAATCTCTCTCCTACACAAAGAATTGAATATATGTTTCATGTGTGCCCTGATCTGACATACTTAAAAAAGCAAGCAACTAATTAAACAAAGTGCAAGAATATTCTATTCCTGGATCCTTACCCTTTTTACTCTGTTATGAAAATTCCTGTTAACTGAGCAAATGGCTAAAGATGTCATAATGCTTTGTATTTATATAACACCTTTTTATGGAGAGCTTAAAGTATTTTTCAAAGATTGTCATTTCATCACGCCTCATAATTACCAAATAAGATGGCTTGAAACTGATGAAAATCTTTAAAATGTCAAAAATACTTTTTTTTCTTTTACATTTTCTGAAAATATATACTCACACATTTTCATATATATATACATACACACACACATACACACATTTTCTGAAAATATATATTCTTCAAAAGAACATGGTACATTTGCTCTTAGTACTCCTCAGAATTGTTGCTTCAACACCTCAAGTAATGATACATTCTTAGTTCACATTCTCTAGGAATTGTTCCTGAGGAATATCCAAGGCCTTTCTAATAAAGCATATGTTATTTAAGAGCCATGTTGGCTCAGTGCATAATAGGGAACCAGCCTCAAAGTTAGGAAGATTTGTACTGCCTTTTGACCACTATATTTTTGGTCACCCTAGGTAAATCTCTTCAGATCAGCATTGACAGAAGCTGTTCAGAAGTTATTTACTGGAATAAGAAATACATATTCCAATCAAACAAGTCCAGATCAGAAGGGAGAAAAAGACATTATGATTATAGTCATTTATAATCTTTTGGATTTTGAGTAGAATAAAGATTTTTTTTCAAAAACTATTAGAGTCATGATGATTAAATAATATCACAATAAATTATCATCTCTTTTCCCTCTTTTTATAGCTTTACGCCATTCCTTGGTTCCTCACCATGTTTACCCGTAAGTATATAGTTTTTTTGTTTTCCTTTATCTAATATTTTGTCAGTATTATTTAGCATCGTTATAGTTCCTAGATTATTCACATTTTTTAGTTAAAACACCTGTCATAATAATAACATCTGTATAGTACTCTAACTTTTTTTTAATGCTAATAGCTTTTTATTTTTCAAAATACATGCAAAGATAGTTTTCAGCATTCACTCTTGCAAAACCTTGTTCCAAATTTTTCTTCCTCACTCCCTACCTTCTCTCTCCCTAGACAGCAAGTAATCCAATATAGATTAAACATGGGCTGTTCTTTTAAACGTATTTTCCCATTTATCATAGCTCTTTAACAATTGATTTTTATTAACATACATCTTTTTTGTTAAGTCTGACTTTTCATGACCCCATTTAGAAATTTCTTGACAAAATTACTAAAGTGATTTGCCTTTTCCTTCTCCAACTCATTTTACTGATGAGGAGTTGGGATACACAAGGTCTATGACTTATCCAGATTCACACAGATAGTAAAGTCAATTTTAAACACATGAAGATGGATGTTCCTGACTTCAGGCCCAGCATTTATCTATTGTGCCACTTAGCTGCCAAACATCTATAACTATAAATTACTTTTGATTTTTTAAGGATTCAGTATAATAACCTACATATTTGTGGATTCTCATTTTCTAACTGTCAGAGATCATTCCTTCTAAAGCTAGGATGGAGATACTGTGAACTCTACAGATTACAGATCAAATAATCATTCTGTGAAAAATTGGTGAAAAATCTGCAAAAGTTTGCCAAGTGATGTAGGGTACAAATTTTTCTCATAGCCTATAATTCATGTTCCTATGCGCCAATTAAAAAAAAACACTACAATTTTAAAATATCATATTCCCTTTAGTGTTATATAGAGTTGCTTATGGACCAAACCTTCACAACCAAATCATTCTTATCGAGATTCTGTAGCAACTTCCTCATTTTCCCCAAACCAGGCCCATTTTAGAAGTAAAACAAATTAGATTTAACTCCTTCAGTATAAGAAAATAGAGGCCCTAATTTTTGAAAAGTCTACTTTAAAGTTCAGACAAGCATTTAAAATCATAATCTATTCTAATTAGCATTTGTCAGGCCCCTAGTGTGTAGAAGCCATTGTGCTAGTTCCTAGATAAAATGAGAAACACTTCTTTGTCCTCAAGTAATTTATATTCTACTGAAGGGTTCAACTTGTAAACAGATAAATATCTTTTTGTTATTGAGTTGGCACATTGTTGTTATTCAGTCATTTTACTCATGTCTAACTCTTTGTGACCCCATTTTGGGATTTTATTGGCAAAGATACTAGAATAGTTTGCCATTTTCTTCTCCAGCTCATTTTACAGATGAAGAAATAGGTTTAAGTGACTTGACAAGTGTCACACAATTAGTAAGTAAGTACCTATGGTTGTATTTGAACTCATGAAGATAAGTCTTTTTTGACTCTAGACTCTGCACTTTATTCAATACATGTAGATGCATATACATGCTCATTTAAGAAAATGGAGAAGTCATTTGGAAAGAACTGAACATGCATGAAGGCCAGTAATGTGAAAAAGATAGGATTGATTCAGAATATGAGGGCTTTGTTGAGCTGAGGAGTTGGAATTTGATTCTAGAATCCAACCAGAAGGCCCATTATTTTTGAGGTTTCCTATGGAAACTAAAGCACATTCACCATATATATGGTTATTCCTCCACCCTCCTTAGTACACTACTACTTCCAGTCATCATGATACTCTTCAGTAACAAATTATGCTCTGATGGCCAGTCTCAGAACTTTGACTTCATCTATCCAAAAAACAGAGAGCTTTGAATCAAAGGCCTAAAGAAAAAGTTATGGCTAGCTTCCTGAAATCAGTCAGTCATTGAACTGTACTGAGAGGTGAAGGAAATCCCACCAGTCTCCTGAACAAGGAAAAGGAAGAATCACATTTATTCCTTAGGCCAAGGAAGCCATAAGACAGAGGTCTATAGATTCCCATTTCCCACCCTTGGAGAATAAAAACACTATCGCTTTATCAGCTAGAGAAATTTCCTTAAACCAAAGAAGACATTTTGGTAGGTTATTTGGAATGTGGTTCTTTATATAACCAGTAGTCATTTGAATTGATGCCTTCTTTTCCCATACTTCCACTCTGCTCCCAGTCTGCAAAAGCCAAATTAGACCATCAATTACTACCATTTCATTTTAACTTGAAAAGAGGTTATCACACCTTAATGACTAAGTGCTTAGTCGTGGCCCATGTACTCAAACATTGAATTTTAAAGTTACAAGCCATCTTGGAAATCATCAACTATGTCATGTTGCAAATAAAGTAAATGAAACCCATGAAGATTAAGGGACTTGTCCAAGTTCATAGCAGGATTTAGGTTGAAAATCAAATTCCTTGATTATTATCTAAAATTGAGGGGGAAAGGTAAACCACTTTAGGAACAGTTAAAACAGGGAGTTGTTGATTAAGGATTGGAAATGTATCAATACAAATACAGAATTAATGTTCCATAACAAATGTGCTTTTTGGTATCTGTCAAGCAATTTAAACAAGAGACATGACTTTTGTAGCAACACTAAAAGCTACATAAAACCCTCAGACAGCGAACATAAAGTTTGAGTTAAGTAAACAACTACTGGGTTTTGATGACCTTAAAATTCCTTAAGAAGTGTTAAGAAGCGTATTCTAGCCAAAATTTTTCTTGCTAAATAATAATAGACTGGGTTCTTAAGCGTAAGTTACAAAATTGCTGAATCTCAAAGTGAGGCATTTTCTGACCTAATTTTCCATCTAGAAGAATTTTCCTTCTATTTTTTAGTGTAATTGAGATTCTGAGTACAAGGTTCAAGATTTTAATGTGGTCTGAGCTTCATTTCTTGAGAGGTTATTATTGGGAATTGAGTCCTTTAATAATGCAGCAGTTGAAAAAAGTTTCTGATTTTTAAATGTCCTATCAGTTTAATCAAAAGGTACACATAGTTAAGCATAAAAACATTGATTTATATACCTGGAGACAATATGTTGTCCATCATTATCCACAATAATTCCCATGCTAATTCCAAAATGGTAAATGAATCTATGTGGTCCTAGGAATAGGTATTCCTGAAAAAGTGTAGATTTTAACAAAAGAATTATTAGGAATCAGGAGATGGCCCTGTGTCTTCATGCCTTAGATTAATTGATAAAACATATCATTTTCTCCATTAACTAATCAAAACAAAATTGTTCAGTTTTTCCATTATGCAATCTTTGGGAAATAAATGCTTTTGCAAAGAAAAATAATTTCCATTCCCTTTTAGAGAGCATAAATCAGAGAAGCAATATTTTGATCAACAAGAAATTTATCTGCATATTTTCACACTTCTACAGAATATTCTTATACTTGAATATAGATTAAATAGAATAAAAACTCTATTAAAACTGACATTAGAGGTAAGAATGTCATCAGTGAGAACATTTTGATGTTTAACAATTTTCAAATCACAATTTTCTATAGGGAGAAGTAAGTATTCTTTCAAAAATAAATGCCTCTTAAAGTAGCTGTAGTATTGTTCATTCTCAAACAATAAGGAAATTGTTATATGGTGATAGCTAACTATAAAAGCTAATACTAATATAACACTTTAAGAATGTAAAGTGCTTTGCTCTATTGCTTTATTTTCACAACTCTCCTGAGAGGTAGATATTATTATTATACTCATTTTACAGATGAGGAAACTAAGGCAGATAAAAGTGAAGGGACTTTGGACAGTTAATAAATATCTGAGACCTGATTTGAACTCAGGTCTTCCTGGTTCTTGTTCTAGTGTTCCACAACCATTATTATTCTCTGTTATTTCTAAAGTTAACATTATATATCTTGATCATTGTTTTTTGTTCATATTATTTGACAGATGTTTTTCCATTACACAAGATTTTTCATCTCTGGGATACATTACTGCTAGGAAATTCTTCCTTCCCATTCTGCATTGGAGTGGCCATACTCCAGCAACTACGAGACCGGCTCTTAGCTAATGGCTTCAATGAGTGCATTCTGCTCTTCTCTGACTTACCAGGTAGATGGAGTTCTGTATAGATATATGTATATGAATCCATATGGCAAGATGAGTCACGTAACATTATAGCCATATTTACATATGTGTGTCAGTGAGATGGACAGTGTATATACATATGTTCTTTTGAATCTTATTAACATATTTTGACGGTATTTAGGAGTGATTAGCTAAAATATTTATTAATTATAATTTTAAAAGGCTATCATAGCCTAACATGTACTCCCAAAGTACATGAAAGAATTGTGCTCTTAAGTTCATTTGAGACTTGGCTATTTAGAATTTAAAGTTATCCTGTAGAAATGGTAGTTGGGTATTTAGGTTACCTTGCAAAAGTCTAGTTAGCGTATAACTGCTTAAATATCCAAGTAGATCTGTGACATCATCGATTTGGATGATTTATTGATTGATTCCTTCCAGTGTTTCAGATCACAACTACACCCATGCCTATCCATCTTGTGGCTCTTGTTCATGTCCTCCTTTAAGTTTGCCACAGGGGTTCACTCAGCATTTAGGAGACCTTTATCACCTTCTTTGACATATAGTAAGGGTAGAAGAATAGCATCCATAATCTTTCCCTCACCATATGTTCTTCAGCTTCTCTTCCTTGGTTATATGTTGCATTCTTCTTATATCTAAAATCACCTATCACATGGTATCCATTTTTAATTTTATGGAAACTCTTGTAACCATGACTTGCTGTAAAATGTTGGTATTATTTTTAAAAAACGAATCTTTAAGAGTTTCCATGGATATCTTGCGATCTGTAAAAATTTTGCAATTTGCTGAAGACAATGTGCTTCTCCTGTTCCAGGCCCAATTAGAGGTCCATCTATACTCTTTCCCCCAAATAAACATACTGATGGACTAGTGCATGTCATAATCAGGGCAGTGGGAGATCATTTGATCTTTGTTGAATAAATAGGCCACAATATTTTAACACTGGTCATAGATATCTTTTAGAGGTTCTGCAGTATTTCAGGACTTGACATAATCAATGTCATCTGCAATTGGGGTCATTGTTGGACCTCAGTATTCACAAAAAAATCTCTTTTTGATTTGGACTCTTCACTGGATTTCTTCCATTACAATGGAGATTATGTTTATAAGTGCATATCTCCCTACTCTATGTTTTGCCTTTTATTTATAATCAGAGGGTTACTAAACAGAAGAAAAAAGTATATTGAAGCTAACTGTAAGATGGTACAAAGTTTTGATAATATTGGTTTTTAACATAAACAAATAAGTTCATGTTCTGGGACATTTAGTCATCTCATGTTTCAGTGTTTATGATGAACATAAAAAAGAACAATTTGAAAATAATTACAATTTACACACTGCAGAGAATGAGGACTTAGAGAAATACAATGAAGAATTTGATAAGACCCTTGAAATTAAAGGAATATAGAGTTTAATATTGGATCACTTCAATTCAAAAGAATTCAAAAAAAATTCTCAATTCAAAGATGGGCATGAGAGGCTTAATGAAAACTATTTTGGAAAACATGGTTGAAAAAAATGAAATGGGAATTTCAAACCAAACAAACTTTATGTAAAATGGATATCTTGTGGGAAAAAAGGTATCCAGAAACACTGGCAAAAGAGAAAACTGAATATCATGTCTCACACACAAGGAAGTTAATTATATTTTAAGAAACAGAGAATGACTCATTAATACTATGACATAATGTTTTAGAAAATTTGAAGAAGGATCAAAAATGAGAATAACTAGAATATATCTGAAGCAACTACTATTGAAATAATCATTTACTTCAAAAAATGAAAAAGAATCTAAAAGAACAACACAAATTATCACTATTTCATAAAGAATATCAATGTACATAAATCATTGCCCACAGTGAAGAGATCAAAGAAGCCTAGAATCCACTTCAACCAGCCAACACTTGTTCTCCTTGCCAAAGAGTGGGTTACATCAGCCAAGGACAGAATATACTCACACTTGTAAGGGAACAATAGCATCCCATAAAAAAGTGAGAAAAAGTGGAGGGAAGAGTTACAAAGTTAAAAAACAAAACAAAACAAAAAAAACTTGGTAAGAATAACAATATCATAGATATGGAGCTAGAAGAAGCCAACAAGGTCAACCACTTCATTTTACAAAAGAGGAAATTGATCCACAGGAAAGTTAAATGACTTAGCTAGGGTCACATAGCTAATAATTGCATGATGCAGGTCTTGAGCCCAGGTCTTATGTCTCCAAGTACATTGCCCTATTTACTATTCTGTGTTATCTCCCATGTAAAAATCCTTAGCAGAGCATGGTTATCTGGCTTATAGGTCCAAAATAGAAAGGTGTTTATGGACAGAATTGGAGGATGGACAATAAACAGATGTAAAATGGGAAAGGGAAAAAAACCAAAAACTTCTTTTCTCCATCATTGGTGGTGGCATTATTACATATGGACCTTAACCTAACATTACCTGGTATGCTATATGAAGGAGTAGAAATAATATTGAAGACAACAAAGATGGGAAGATTGTCTGAGACAAAACAAGTCGGTACAGAAGAGGTCCATGCTGAAGATAACATGTTTGGGAGGCTCTGAGAGACCAATTCAGTTTTCAGGATATCTAAAAGAGGAGGATACCTACACTTAGGAATAGTCACTTAGCACTTAATTATTCAGAAATAAAAGTGGAGAAAATGCTGGTATTTTACAGAACTTTATGTCACCTTTCCTATTGATAAAATCTTTATGAAAATTTCATATGTATATGTGAATATATATGTGTGTGTATGTGTGTGTGTGTGTGTGTGTGTGTGTGTGTGTGTGTGTGTGTGTGTGCATGGCATTATTAGTGAAACTATGAGAAATGAATGGGTAAGCTTTTGCCAAAAGATTTTCTTCACATCATTCCATCTATGCAACTGACAGAAAAGTGTAAGTGTTAAACAATTTCCCTGTGGTTTTTGTTCCTGAACTATTTAAAATAAATTTTCAGGTTAGCAATATATATGACACTATATATAATTCAGTATACCACCTTAAAGGTTTTCTTATAACAAGGTCTCTCCTATGCAAATGCCAGAATCACACTGGAGCCCTTCAAAAATATGACAACTGGAATAACTTTGTTCAGTCCTATAATTATTAATATGAAAGGCAGCATGACATATAGTGGATAGAGAGGTGGGCTCAAAATCAGAAAGACATGGGTTCAATCTCTACTTCAGATACATATTTTTTATATGCCCCAATTAAATGCCTTTATCTCTCAGTGCTCAAAGCAACTCCTTTTTATTGAGAGACAATGCTGACCTCAATTGTTAGCTTTCTTATCCTCATGTCCTCTATAACACTGAAATCAAAAAGAAATTATTCCTCTAATTATTGATATAAAATGGATCATAAAACAGGAAGAAGACATGCTCACCAAAGCTGTTTTGAATTGTCAAGGAAGGTGACTCCCAAAGAACAAATGGAATGTCACAGAAATGATGAGATTCTCTTGACACTCCTGTTTTGGGGTGTTATTGTGGTATTTAGCATCAAACTTTAAAATAGTGCACAGTTCTATAAATAAAATAAACAATAAACATTTATTAAGCACCTATTATTTGCCAAAAACTATGCTAAATGAGATATGTGAAGATAAAATTTGGGGGCAGCTAGATGGTATAGTGGATAGAGCACCAGTCCTTGAAATCAGGAGGACCAAAGTTCAAATCCAACCTCAGACAATTAACACTTCCTATCTGTGTGACCTGGACAAATCACTTAATTCCAGTTGCTTTGCAAAAAAAAACAAAAAAAAACAAAAATGAATGTATAAGAAACATAATAACTTAAAAGAGTTTGGCCCAAGTCCATACAGGAAGAAATGGGGGAAAAAAAAGATGTTCATTCATTCAAACATTTCAGTGATTTTTAACTCTTCATATCCCCATTTGGTGTTTTCTTGACAAAGATACTGGAGTGATTTGCCATTTCCTTCTCCAGTTCATGTTACAGATGGAGAAACAGGCAAACAGGTGGCTTCCTTTGGAAGAGACGGCTAGAAAGTATTTTAGGCCAGATCTTAACCTAGGTCTTCCTGATTCTAGGACCACTTACTCTGTCCACTGCATCACCTTCTGGTCAGTCATACATCTCACTCACTATGATGATATTTTTAATGTTATGTCTCAAAATCATATGGCAACATGAAAAGGGCAAGTTTGGGCAATCAAAAGTGATTACTTAAGAATAATCCAATCACTTCTCTTTCTATTCAGATATAGACCCAGTTGATCAACCATTTACAGTATCTGTCCATGATATGTATTCTGATGGACCAGTTTCATGGTCTAAACATGTGCTATATATCTTCATATTGATTATAAAGACAATGAGGTGATGCAGTCATAAGATCTAAAGGTTGTCTTCCAATATATCAGGAGAATCTCCCCTGGGGAGAATTTACAAAATGACTTGGCTAGTCACAGGGAATGATTATGTGTGAATGTTTTGCAATATTATCTACATCAGTGAGATCACAGGTAGAGTAAAATATTGAAATACATCATTGATTATACCATCAAACATTATACCAATGCTTTAATATTTTAAATGCCATCAGTCCATGTTTCCATTTCATGAAATAATAAAAACACCTTAGATTTATTTAATATTTTTCCTTCAAAATACTCAAAATAATAAGAAAACTTATTAGTTTTCTAACTTATCGATTTAAAATTAAGGTAGTTCATTTCTTACATTTAAAAGCCATTTGTTCATTTCTGAGAAAATCTTAGAGAATACCAAACTTTCTCTTTTGTGTTTATGTGTATGTGCATATGTCTGACAAAAACAAAAAAGTTAGGTCCATAAACTAAGAGAACTGTTTGTACCCTCCAGATGTTTTCTTCTTATTCCCAACATGTCAAAATAAACTGACAATGATTGATCAGGATTAAAAGCATTTTCCAGTCTGTCCTAAAAAAAAAAAAAAAAAGCAAAAGTAAGTTTGTTAGGATTGCTAATTATGTGTTTCCAAGTAAGGCAAATTTCTTGTCCTACTCTAAGTGCATTACTTAAAAATTCATCAAGAAAAGATTTTTTTAGCCTGCTACTAGTCATGAATATGTCTATTATCAAAAGTACCTGACTAATTGAGAATAAATAAAAATTATCCCTCATCTGAGAAGAACAAGATTATATTAGTGTTTTGTTTTGTTTTGTTTTGCTGAGGCAATTGGGGTTAAGTGACTTGCCCAGGGTCACACTGCTAGGAAGGGTTAAGTGTCTGAGGTCAAATTTGAACTCAGGTCCTCCTGACTTCAGGGCTGGTGCTGTATCTCCTGCACCACCTAGCTGCCCCAAATTATATTAGTTTTGGGATAGCTAGGTGGCACAGTGGATAGAGCACTGGACCTGGAGTCAGAGAGAACCAGACTTCAAATCTGGCCTCAGACACATAACACTTACTATCTGTATGACCCTGGGCAAATCACTAATCTTTTTTTGCCTTGCCAAAAAAAAAAAAAAAAAAAAAAAAAGACAAAGAGAGAAAGGAAGAGGGAAAGAAGGATAGAAAAGAAAAAATAAATAAAGAATTAAAAATTAATTAATTAAAATCGAAAGAAAAAATTAGTTTTAATCTGTCTTATCAATAAACTTTCTTGGCCTTTTTAAGATAGAATACCCTTTGTTTATATAAAGTGGCTTGATCCAAAATGCCTTTCCTTTTACCATCCCATTATATGACTAATACTATCTTTTGGAAAAAAATTCTGATAGTATGTAGGAGATAACTCATGAAGAATTGTTTCCAAACCAGTATTATTTAGAACAGAAAAGTTTGCACATGTAAAAGATACTTGCATGTTCACACTTTCTTATATAAAACTTTGGCTTACATGACACAATTTCTTTGAGATCTTTATCCATTAGTCATTTGCGTCTTACATTCTGCCTGAAGAGATAGAATTCTTTTCTTCATTCTGCTGAAGAACTGGTTCAAGATATCTGACTTTGACCCAAAAGCTGTGCCAGCTAGATGGCACAGTGAATAGAGTACGAGCCCTGAAGTCAGGAGGGCCTGAATTCAAATCAGCTCTCAGATACTTAACACTGCCTAGCTGTATGACCCTGGGCAAGTCACTTAATCCCAATTGCCTCAGCACAAAAAAAAAAAAAATCTGACTTTTAGATGTATATTAACAACTGATATATATTAGTATTCCTGGAAAGAGTGAAAAATTATTTTTAAGATTTCAAGAAGATTTTTTTTTAGGTTTTTTATTTTTTATTTTTCTTATTTAATTTGAAAAAACAATAAGAAAAACAGAAAAAGAATATAAAACAAAATAAAGCAAAACAAAAGAGAACATTGAAATGTGCCCAGCAAAACATCAGGGAGGATTCACAATATATAATAATAAATTACCAGATTAAGAAAGTAAAAGAAATTATATTCATGACATTTTTTCCTTTACTTCCTTATAAAGTATTCTTTAATTCTCTGCTGTGTATTTTATTTATTTTATTCTTTTTTCCCCCTTTCATCCTCCCACCTCTTCCAAGCAAGCTAAAAAAAAAGCTATATTTATGTATATATAGATAGATAGATAGATACATATATGTACATACATACACATATCCCACCCCCATATCCACACCACACATATCTGTCCTAGCCTTGCTTTTTGCTTAAATTCTGCTCCATAACTTGCCTTGCTATTACTTAATCTCCCCTCTCCTAAGGAGCTCTCCTTTGTCTTCTTCCTTCACCCTTTGCTTCTCCATCTGCCTATCCTTCCCCCCTTATTTCTTTATAGATTTTTGAGGGTGCTATACCCTTTACATACGTGTGTGTGTGTGTGTGTGTGTGTAGTGTAGTTTATTGAACCCATTCCTGATGTATGTTTTCAGACTACAAGCCTTCCTCTCCCCTCTAAAAGCTTCTGTGTCTACTCTTCTGCATCTCATTTGTATATCATTATGATTTTTATCTTTGCTCTTCCAATCTTTCTTTTTTGTTGTTGTTTTGTTTTGTTTTGTTTTTAAGGAGTTTACATTCTTTCTTTTTTTTTAAAATAACTTTTTATTGACAGAACCCATGCCAGGGTAATTTTTTACAGCATTATCCCTTGCACTCACTTCTGTTCCGATTTTTCCCCTCCCTCCCTCCACCCCCTCCCCCAGATGGCAAGCAGTCCTTTACATGTTAAATAGGTTACAGTATATCCTAGATACAATATAGGTGTGCAGAACCAAACAGTTCTCTTGTTGCACATATATCACAATTTACTCAACCATTCTCCAATTGATGGGCATCCATTTATTTTCTAGCATCTAGCCACTACAAACAGGGCTGCCACAGACATTTTGTCTGCCAATCTTTCCACAAAGGCTCTCTTTGAGGTAGTGATCAGTGGATTTTTTGATCCTTTTCCACAGAAGGCAAATTGCAAGTCCCAGAAACCCCTCTACAATAGGTCCCCTCAATGCAGTGGGTAAACCATAAGCACCTGAAGCTACAGCATGGAAAACTAATGACTCTACTCCTTGCTCCCAGTATTAGAAGCTTCAGACATTTCCCCTTGTGCCTTGGGAGCAGAGTTCAATTTTAAAAGTCACAAAATAAGCTAAAACACACAAGAAAAAGAAAAGAGCCCTAATCATAGAAAACTGCTTTGGCAATGGGGAAGATCAAAACAAAAAATCAGAAGAGTATAACACCATCAAAATGCCTAATTATGAAGCCTCAGGAGAATATAATTGGTTGCAAGCCCAATAAGTCAATTTGTAAGAGCTCAGACAGGATATTTAAAATTAGCAAAACAATTAGAAGAAAAATTGGGGAAAGAAATGAGAATTATACAGGAGAATTATGAAAAAAAAAGTCAATATTTTAGAAAAAGAAGCACAAAAAAATGAAGAAGAAAATTCCTTTAAAAAGAAAATTGGTCAGGTCAAAGGATATGAACAGATAATTTTCAGATAAAGAAATTGAAGCTATTTCTAGTCATATGAAAAGGTGCTCCAAATCATTATTGATAAGAGAAATGCAAATTAAGACAACTTTGAGATACCACTATACACCTCTCAGATTGGCTAAGATCACAGGAAAAGATAATGACTAATGTTGGAGGGGATGTGGGAAAAGTGGGACACTGATACATTGTTGGTGAAATTGTGAATGAATTCAACCATTCTGGAGAGCAGTTTGGAACTATGCTCAAAAAGTTATCAAACTGTGCATACCCTTTGATCCAGCAGTGTACTGGGCTTATATCCCAAAGACATCTTAAAAGAAGGGAAAGGGACCTGTATATGCAAAAATATTTGTGGCAGCCCTTTTTATAGTGGCCAGAAACTGGAAATTGAATGGATGTCCATCAATTGGAGAATGGCTGAATAAATTGTTGAATAAATGTTATAGAATATTATTATTCTGTAAGAAATGACCAGCAGGATGACTAGAGAGAGTCTGGGAGAAACTTACATGAATTGATGTTAAGTGCAATAAGTAGAACCAGGAGATCACTATACACGGCAACAAGATTATATAATGACCAACTCTAGATGAATGTGGCTCTCTTCAACAATGAGATAATTCAAACAAGTTCCAATTGTTCAGTAAGAAAGAGAATCAGCTACACCCAGAGAGAGAACTATGGGAAATGAGTGTGGACTACAACATAGCATTTCCACTCTTTCTGTCATTGGGTACTTGTATTTTTGTTTTCCTTCCCAAGTTTTTTTTTCCTTTCTTTCTAGATCCAATTTTTCTTATGTAGCAAGATAATTGTATATATATGACCAATTATATGACATATATTTTAACACATTTAACATGTATTGGACCATCTAGAAGAGAGGGTAGGGGGAAGGAGGGGAAAAGTTGGAACAGAAGGTTTTGCAAGGGTCAACGTTGAAAAATTACCCATGCATATATGTTGTAAATAAAAAGCTATAATTAAAAATATAGAGAATTGATCAAGTGGAAAAGAAGGTAGGAAAGCTAACTGAAAAAAATAATTCCTTTAAAAAAAAAAATTGACAAGTGGAAACCAATGACTCTTTGAGATAAGGAGATTTAGTCAATCAAAATCAAAAGAATGAAAAAATAGAAGAAAATGTAAAATATCTCATTGGAAAAATACCTGACCAGGAAAATAGATCCAAGAGAGATAACTTAAGAATTATTGGACTACAAGAAGGCCATAATCAAAAACAAAGCCTGGACCTACATCTATCAAGAAATTATTGAGGAAAACTACCCTGATAGCCTAGAACCAGAGAGTAAAATAGTCACTAAAAAAAAAATCCACTGATCTTAAGAAAGAGATCCTAAAATGAAATGTCCAAAGAATGTAGCCATATTTTAGAATAATCAGCTCAGTGAGAAAATACTGCAAGCAGTCAAAAAGAAACAATTCAAATATCAAGGAACCACAATCAGCATTCACAGGATTTGGCAGCTTCCACATTAAAGGGCTGGATGGTATGAAATATGATATTCTAGAAGGCAAAGAAGCTTGAATGACAATCAAGAATCAAAAACCCAGTAAAATTTAGATCTTTCTGGGGAAAAGATGAACACTCAATAAAATAGAGGTTTTTCAAACTTTCATGATGAAAAGACCAGAGCTGAACAGAAAATTTGATCTTCAAATACAAGACTCAAGAGAAGCATAAAAAGGTAAACAGGAAATTTTTTAAAAATCTTATTCAATAATGTTAAGCTGTTTACATATCTACATTGGAAAATGATACTTGTAACTCTTGAGAACTGTATTTCTAGTAGGGCAGTTAGAAGGAATACACATAGGCAGAGGATGTGGGTTTGAGATGGCTTTTATTTGATGATATAAAAAATTAAGAGGTTAAAATAAAAGGACTGTACTGGGAGAAGAATGAGTAAATTACATCATGTAAAGAGGTACAAAAGACCTCATACAGTAGAGGGAAAGAAGGGAAGGAATGAGTATTGTTTCAAACATATTTTCACTGAATTTGAATCACAGAGGGAATAATGTATACATTCAGTTAGATATATAAACTTATCTTAGCCTGTAGGGAGGTAGAAAAAAAAAGGGGGGGGGGAAGAGGAGGCTGAAAAGGAGAGGAGAAATAGGAGAGGAAAATAGAAAGAAAAGGAGGGACTAAAAGGAAGGAAGATTGAGAAAAGTGTGGGTTAGAAATAAAATACTGATTAGTAGGAATAGGGTAAAAGGAGAAAGAAAAGTATAAATAGGAGGAAAATAGGATGGATGAAAATACATAATAATCACAGCTGTGAATGTGAGTGAGATAAACTGACCCATAAACCAAAGCAGATATAGTAATCAGGTATTTGCTAAACTCCCAAATTCCAGCTTCTGGGATAAGATTTTGACAAAATTTTACTGGGAAAACCGGAAAATAATATGTCAGAAATTCAGCATAGACTTACATCTCACACCCATTCCAAAGTAAGGTCAAAATAGGTATCTGATTTGAGCATAAAGATAATGATCTCTAGTTCTTCTTTGGTCACAAATTTCTTCTTCCTCCACAAGGCCTATGGAATCTGAATGCAGATTGAAGCATACTGTTTTCTTTACTTTTTTCAATAGTATTTTATTTTTCCAAAGATAGTCATCAACATTCGTTTTTATAAGATTTTTATGTTCCAAGTTTTTCGCTTTCCCTCTCCTCTCCCCAAAACAGCAAGCAATCTGAAATAAGTTAAATATGTGCAATTCTTTTAAATATATTTCCATATTTGTCATGTTGTTCAAGAAAAATCAGATCAAAAGGGAAAAAACCATGAGAAAGAAAAAACAAACAAACAGAAGGTTAAGATATTGTATTTTGATCCATATTCACTCTCCATAGTTCTCTCTCTGAATGAAGATGGCATTTTCCATCCTAAGTCTAATGGAATTACCTTGAATCACTGCATTGTTATGAAGAGCCAACTCCACCACAGTTGATCGTCACAAAATCCTGTCCTTACTGTGTATAGTGTTCTCTTGATTCTGCTTAGGAAGCATACGATTTTCATTTTGGGGTTTTTTTCCCCCTTTTTTTTTTTTAAATGATTTTTCCCTTTTGTTCTGTCTTCTTTGACAACGTGACCAATGTGGAGATATGGTTAAAATGATTGTAATTTTCTATTTGACCTGATAATTCTGGAATTTGACTATTTCCTGCAGTTTTCATTTGGGTATTTTTTTTCCGAAGTGATTGGTGGATTCTTTCAATACCTATTTTGACCTCTGGTTCCTGGGCCTTGATAATTTCTTGAAAGATGTTGTCTAGGTCCTCCTGTGGAGGGAGGGAGGGGAAAAATTGGAACAGAAGTGAGTGCAAGGGATAATGCTGTAAAAAATTACCTATAACCTAGGTATAGTCACCAGGTTAGTTGTTTTTCCTATGAGGTATTTTATATTTCTTATATTGTATTTATTCTTTTGAATTTGAATCGCATTTGAATAAAATTAAAATGACTCATACAGTCATTTAGCTCCTTTTGCTCAGTTGTTTTAACAAGTTGTTTTCCCTGGTTAGCTTTTGTATTTCCTTTTGTCTTTGGCCAATTATAATTGCTAGGGAATTGTTTTATTCAATGTTGTTAAGAGCCTTTATCAGAACTTTTGACTGTAAAAATGTTTTTCTAGTTTATTGCTTCCCTTGTAATCTTGTCTGCATTAGTTTTGTTTGTAAAAAAAAACTTTTTAACTTAATATAATCAAAATTTTCTATTTTGTGATCAATAATGATCTCTAGTTCTTTTTTGGTCACAAATTTCTTCTTCCTCCATGAGTCTGAGAGGTAAACTATCCTATGTTCTTCTAATTTATTTATAATCTCGTTCTTTATGCCTAGATCATGAACCCATTTGACCTTATCTTGGTATACGGTGTTAAGTTTAGGTCAGTGCTTAGTTTCTGCCACACTAGTTTTCAATTTTCCTAGCAGTTTTTGTCAAATAGTGAATTCTTATCCCAAAAGCTGGGGTCTTTGGATTTCTCAAACACTAAATTGCTATAGTTATTGACTATTTTGTCCTGTGAACCTAACCTATTCCACTGATCAACTAATCTATTTCTTAGCCAGGATTAAATATTTTTGTTAACCGCTGCTTTATAATATACTTTTAGTTCTGATATAGCTAGGCCACCTTCATTTGTTTTTGTTTTT
This sequence comes from Antechinus flavipes, assembly GCF_016432865.1. Lineage (NCBI taxonomy): Eukaryota > Metazoa > Chordata > Mammalia > Dasyuromorphia > Dasyuridae > Antechinus > Antechinus flavipes. Next base: position 138,048,864 of record NC_067403.1, read on the forward strand.
GTTTTTGTTTTTAACTAATTCCTTTGAAATTCTTGACCTTTTGTTCTTCCAGATGAATTTTGTTATTATTTTTTCTAGGTCAGTAAAATAGTTTTTTGGGAGTTTGATTGGTATAGCACTAAATAAAGAGATTAGTTTAGGGAGTATTGTTATCTTTATTATATTCACTCCACCTATCTAAGAGCACTCGATATTTTTCCAGTTGTTTAGATTTGACTTTATTTGTGTGGAAAGTGTTTTCTAGTTTTGCTCATGTAGTTCCTGACTTTCCCTTGGCTAGATAGATTCCCAAATATTTTTTCATAAAACCAACTCTTACTTTTATTTATTAATTTAATAGTTTTTTACTTTCAATTTTATTAATCTCTCCTTTTATTTTTAGAATTTTAAGTTTTTAATTTGCTCTTTTTCTAGCTTTTTTAGTTATAAGTCCATTTCATTGATCTTCTCTTTTTCTATTTTATGTAAGTAAGCATCTAGAGATATAAAATTTCCACTTATTACTGCTTTGGCTGCATCCCACAAATTTTGGTATGTCATTCTCTTGGATGAAATTATTGTATCTATGATTTGTTGTTTCACCCATTCATTTTTTAATAGCTTTTTATTTACAAGATATATGCATGGGTAATTTTTCAGCATTGATAATTGCAAAACCTTTTGTTCCAACTTTTTCCCTCCTTCCCCCTACCTGTTCCCCCAGATGGCAAGTTGATCAATACATGTTAAATATGTTAAAGTTTTAGTTAACTACAATATATGTATAAATGTTCATACAGTTATTTTGCTGTACAAAAAGAATCAGACTTTGAAATAATGTACATTTCCTGTGAAGGAACTCAAACCATTCATTCTCATTCTAAAGAATGAGATTATTTAGTTTCTTAAAAGTATTACTTTTTGGTCTGTTTTCCCCAAGCCTTTTATTGGATGCAATTTTTATTGCATCTTGATCTGAAAAAAATGCATTTACTATTTCTGCCTTTCTGCATTTGATTTTGAGGTCTTTATGTCCTTATATATGGTTAATTTTTTATAAGTTCCATGAACTGCTGAGAAGGAAATGTACTCCTTTCTGTTTCCATTCAATTTTCTCCAAAGATTTATCATATCTAACATTTCTAGTGTTCTATTTACCTCTTTAACTTCTTTCTTATTTATTTTGTGGTTTGATTTATTTAGATCTGAGAGAGCAAGGTTGAGATCTCCCACTATGATAGTTTTGCTGTCTATTTCTTCTTGCCACTCTCTTAACTTCTCCCTTAGGAATTTCCATGCTATACCACAATAAAATCTAATTATACATGCACTTTCTGTATATACCATAACAGAAATACAGTTCACGAGAGTTCTTTTCTTTTTACCTTTTTATGCTTCTCTTGAGTTCCGTATTTGAAGATCAATTTTTTAAATTCGGTTTTAGTCTATTCATTAGAAATAGTTGAAATTCACCTTTTTCATTGAATGTTCATCTTTTTCCCAGAAAGATAATGCTCATTTTAGCTGGATAGCTTATTGTTGGTTATAATCCAAATTCCTTTGCCTTTTGAAATATCAGATTCCAGGCCCTTCAGTCCTTTAAGGTGGAAGCTGCTAGGTCCTGAGTAATTCTAATTGTGACTCCTTGGTATTTAAATAGTTTCTTTCTGGCTGTTTGCAATATCTTTTCCTTGGTGTGATAGTTCTGAAATTTAGCCACAATATTCCTTCTGATTCTAAAATATCAGGGCAGTTTTTTTTTTTAATGATTTTCTGGATTGCAGGGACTTCCGGTTAAGATGGCGGAGAGGAGGCTCACAGTTGCATAAGCTCCGCGCTTTCTCTCACTATCCACTTCATTACAAGCCTCTGAATCAATGCTTGACTGAAAAAAACCCACAAATAGTTACCAAGAGAAGCCATCCTTGAGATCCGCCAAGAAAGGTCTGTCTTTCCTGGAGGGCTGGGGCGGTTTTAGATCGGGCGCAGGCGGCGGGCAGCGGCAGTGAGAGCACGGGAGCAGAGCTGAGAGGGGGTGGGGAGTGATCGCAGCCGTCTCTGCGGGGAGAGCTTCGCTACAGGTTTGGAACCTGCAGCAAGTCAGCAACCCAGCAGAGAAGCTAAAAACACCGGGGCTGAAGAATACAACCGCAAACAGCTGGAGTCTCTCAGGACCTGGCCCCCCCCCCCTTCCCCCCCCTCAGTGACTCAGCACGCTTTGGGATCTCAGAGCGCAGGCGCAGCACAGTCCTGCTAGTGCCTCACTGCTGCCCCCTGCAGTCTGTAGAGGAAGCTCGATAACACACCCAGCCCCCCCCCAAAGAAAGACTCCAGTTTTTTCTGTTTTTCTTTGGTAGTTTGTCTCTGATTAATAGACAGAATGAGCAAGAAGCTGAAGAGGACTTTAACCCTTGACAGCTTCTACACAGATAGAGAGCAGACTCTAAATCCTGAGGAGACTAAAAACAGGCAGTCCCCAGGTGATTCCCCAAAGGAGGAGATCGTCTGTTCCTCAGCACAGATGAACCTCATAGAAGTGATTAAAAAGGCTCTCACAAGGGAGCTAGAAGAAAAATGGGGAAAGCAGAGTGAGGCTTGGGAAAAGGAGAGGGAGGCTTGGCAAAAGAGCCTGGAGAAAGTTAAAGAGAGAGTGGATAAAGAAGTAAAATCCTTGAAAAATAGGATTAGTGAACTGGAAACAGAAAACAGCTCTCTAAAAAACAAAATTGGCGAAATGGAAAAAAATTCCACAGAACAAAAGAACTCAATTGGACAATTAGAGAAAGATTTTAAAAAAGTGAGTGAAGAGAATACTTCACTGAAAATCAGAATTGAACAAGTGGAATTGAATGACTCGAGGAGACAAGAAGAATCAGTCAAGCAAATCCAAAAAAATCAAACAATGGAGAAAAATGTGAAATACCTTCTGGGGAAGACAACAGACCTGGAAAACAGATCCAGGAGAGACAATCTGAGAATCATTGGACTCCCAGAAAAACATGATGAAAAAAAGAGCCTGGACACTGTCTTCCAGGAAATTATCAAAGAGAACTGCCCAGAAGTCATAGGAACAGAGGAAAAAATAAACATTGAAAGGATTCATCGATCACCCACTGAAAGGGATCCTAAAATCAAAACACCAAGGAATATAGTGGCCAAATGCCAGAACCCTCAGATGAAAGAAAAAATATTGCAAGCGGCTAGAAAAACCCAATTCAAGTATCAAGGAGCCACAATAAGGATCACCCAGGATCTGGCAGCATCCACATTAAAAGATCGAAGGGCCTGGAATATGATATTCCGAAAGGCTAAGGAACTTGGTATGCAACCAAAAATAACTTACCCAGCGAGAATGAGCATCTTTTTCCAGGAAGAAGATGGACATTCAACGAAGTAAGCGAATTTCATCTATTTCTGATGAAAAAACCAGAACTTAACAAAAAGTTTGATCTACAAATATAGAACTCAAGAGAAATCTAAAAAGGTAAAGATTAATCTTGGGAACTATATTTTGACTATATAGATGTATAAAGAATACATGTATACCTTGTTCTAGAAATTGATGTGGAAAGGACATTGTACCAGAAAAAGGGTAAAGTGGGGGTAGTACATCTCATGAAGAGGCATAGGAAACCTATTATATCTGAGAGAAAGAATGGAGGGGGATGAATATAGTGGGTATCTTACTGCCTTCAGAATTGGCTTTAAGTGAAAAATCTTAAGACATATTCAATCTATGGTGAAACTTCTCCCATCTCATTGAAAAGTGAGAAGGGAAAAGTGGAAAGGGAAGGAATAAGCTAAGCGGAAGGGAATACGGGAACTGGGAGGGAAAGGGGTAAGATAGGGGGAGGAACTCTAAGGCGGGGGGAGGGACACTAAAAAGGGAGGGCTGTGAGAAGCAAGGGGTGCTCACAAGCTTAATACTTGGAAGGGGGGGAAAGGGGAAAGAAGGGAGGAAAGCATAAACCGGGGTTAACAAGATGGCAAGTAATACAGAATTGGTCATTCTAACCATAAACGTGAACGGGGTAAACTCCCCCATAAAGAGGAAGCAGTTAGCAGAATGGATTAAAAGCCAGAATCCTACAATATGTTGTTTACAGGAAACACACCTGAAGCGGGGAGATACATGCAGGTTAAAGGTAAAAGGTTGGAGCAAAATCTACTATGCTTCAGGTGAAGTCAAAAAAGCAGGGGTAGCCATCCTGATCTCAGATCAAGCTAAAGCAAAAATTGACCTAATTAAAAGAGATAAGGAAGGACACTATATCTTGCTAAAGGGTAGCATGGATAATGAAGCACTATCTATATTAAACATATATGCACCAAGTGGGGTAGCATCTAAATTCTTAAACGAGAAACTAAGAGAGCTGCAAGAAGAAATAGACAGTAAAACTATAATAGTGGGAGATCTTAACCTTGCACTCTCAGAATTAGATAAATCAAACCACAAAATAAATAAGAAAGAAGTCAAAGAGGTAAATAGAATACTAGAAAAGTTAGATATGATAGATCTCTGGAGAAAATGTAATGGAGACAGAAAGGAATACACTTTCTTTTCAGCAGTTCATGGAACCTATACAAAAATTGACCATATATTAGGACATAAAAACCTCAAACTCAAATGCAGTAAGGCAGAAATAATAAATGCATCCTTTTCAGACCACGATGCAATGAAAATTACATTCAACAAAAAAGCAGGGGGAAGTAGACCAAAAAATAATTGGAAACTAAATAATCTCATACTAAAGAATGATTGGGTGAAACAGCAAATCATAGACATAATTAATAACTTCACCCAAGAAAACGATAATAATGAGACATCATACCAAAATGTATGGGATGCAGCCAAAGCGGTAATAAGGGGAAATTTCATATCTCTAGAGGCCTATTTGTATAAAATAGAGAAAGAGAAGGTCAATGAATTGGGTTTGCAATTAAAAATGCTAGAAAAGGAACAAATTAAAAACCCCCAGTCAAACACTAAACTTGAAATTCTAAAAGTAAAAGGTGAGATCAATAAAATTGAAAGTAAAAAAACTATTGAATTGATTAATAAAACTAAGAGTTGGTTCTATGAAAAAACCAACAAAATAGACAAACCCTTAGTAAATCTGATTAAAAAAAGGAAAGAGGAAAATCAAATTGTTAGTCTTAAAAATGAAAAGGGAGAACTCACCACTAACGAAGAGGAAATTAGAGCAATAATTAGGAGTTACTTTGCCCAACTTTATGCCAATAAATTCGACAACTTAAATGAAATAGAAAAATACCTCCAAAAATACAGCTTGCCCAAACTAACAGAGGAAGAAGTAAATATCCTAAACAGTCCCATCTCAGAAAAAGAAATAGAACAAACTATCAATCAACTCCCTAAGAAAAAATCCCCAGGACCAGATGGATTTACATGTGAATTCTACCAAACATTTAAAGAACAATTAACTCCAATGTTATATAAACTATTTGAAAAAATAGGGATTGAAGGAGTCCTACCAAACTCCTTTTATGACACAGATATGGTACTGATACCTAAACCAGGTAGGCTGAAAACAGAGAAAGAAAATTATAGACCAATCTCCCTAATGAATATTGATGCTAAAATCTTAAATAAAATATTAGCAAAAAGATTACAGAAAATTGTCACCAGGATAATACACTATGACCAAGTAGGATTTATACCAGGAATGCAGGGCTGGTTCAATATTAGGAAAACTATTAGCATAATTGACTATATCAATAACCAAACAAACAAAAACCACATGATCATCTCAATAGATGCAGAAAAAGCATTTGATAAAATCCAACATCCATTCCTAATAAAAACACTTGAGAGCATAGGAATAAATGGACTTTTCCTTAAAATAGTCAGGAGCATATATTTAAAACCATCAGTAAGCATCATATGCAATGGGGAAAAACTGGAACCTTTCCCAGTAAGATCTGGAGTGAAGCAAGGTTGCCCACTATCACCATTATTATTTAATATCGTATTAGAAACACTAGCCTCGGCAATAAGAGTCGAGAAAGATATAAAAGGAATTAGAGTAGGCAATGAGGAAACCAAACTATCACTCTTTGCAGATGATATGATGGTATACCTAGAGAACCCCAGAGATTCTACCAAAAAGCTATTGGAAATAATTCATAATTTTAGCAAAGTAGCTGGCTACAAAATAAATCCCCATAAATCCTCAGCATTTTTATACATCACCAACAAAACCCAACAGCAAGAGATACAAAGAGAAATTCCATTCAGAATAACTGTTGATACCATAAAATATTTGGGAATCTATCTACCAAAGGAAAGTCAGGAATTATATGAGCAAAATTATAAAAAAGTCTCCACACAAATAAAGTCAGACTTAAATAATTGGAAAAATATTAAGTGCTCTTGGATCGGCCGAGCGAACATAATAAAGATGACAATACTCCCTAAACTAATCTATTTATTTAGTGCTATACCAATCAGACTTCCAAGAAAATATTTTATTGATCTAGAAAAAATAACAACAAAATTCATATGGAACAATAAAAAGTCGAGAATCTCAAGGGAATTAATGAAAAAAAAATCAAATGAAGGTGGCCTAGCTGTACCTGATCTAAAATTATATTATAAAGCAGCAGTCACCAAAACCATTTGGTATTGGCTAAGAAATAGATTAGTGGATCAGTGGAAAAGGCTAGGCTCACAAGACAGAATAGTCAATTATAGCAATCTAGTGTTTGACAAACCCAAAGCCCCTAACTTCTGGGAAAAGAATTCATTATTTGATAAAAACTGCTGGGATAATTGGAAATTAGTATGGCAGAAATTAGGCATGGACCCACACTTAACACCATTTACCAAGATAAGATCAAAATGGGTCTATGACCTAGGCATAAAGAATGAGACTATAAATAAATTAGAGGAACATAGAATAGTTTATCTCTCAGACTTGTGGAGGAGAAAGAAATTTGTGACCAAAGATGAACTAGAGACCATTACTGATCACAGAATAGAAAATTTCGATTACATCAAATTAAAAAGCTTTTGTACAAATAAAACTAATGCAAACAAGATTAGAAGGGAAGCAACAAACTGGGAAAACATTTTCACAGTTAAAGGTTCTGATAAAGGCCTCATTTCCAAAATATATAGAGAACTGACTCAAATTTATAAGAAATCAAGCCATTCTCCAATTGATAAATGGTCAAAGGATATGAACAGACAATTTTCAGAGGATGAGATTGAAACTATTACCACTCATATGAAAGAGTGTTCCAAATCATTATTGATCAGAGAAATGCAAATTAAGACAACTCTGAGATACCACTACACACCTGTCAGATTGGCTAAGATGACAGGAAAAAATAATGATGAATGTTGGAGGGGATGCGGGAAAACTGGGACACTAATGCATTGTTGGTGGAGTTGTGAACGAATCCAACCATTCTGGAGAGCAATCTGGAATTATGCCCAAAAAATTATCAAATTATGCATACCCTTTGATCCAGCAATCCCAAAGAAATACTAAAGAAGGGAAAGGGACCTGTATGTGCCAAAATGTTTGTAGCAGCCCTGTTTGTAGTGGCTAGAAACTGGAAAATGAATGGATGCCCATCAATTGGAGAATGGCTGGGTAAATTGTGGTATATGAATGTTATGGAATATTATTGTTCTGTAAGAAATGACCAGCAGGATGAATACAGAGAGGACTGGCGAGACTTACATGAACTGATGCTAAGTGAAATGAGCAGAACCAGGAGATCATTATACACTTCGACAACGATATTGTATGAGGACATATTTTGATGGAAGTGGATTTCTTTGACAAAGAGACCTGAGTTTCAATTGATAAATGACGGACAAAAGCAGCTACACCCAAAGAAAGAACACTGGGAAACGAATGTAAACTATCTGCATTTTTGTTTTTCTTCCCGGATTATTTATACCTTCTGAATCCAATTCTCCCTACGCAACAAGAGAACTGTTCGGTTCTGCAAACATATATTGTATCTAGGATATACTGCAACATATCCAACATATAAAGGACTGCTTGCCATCTAGGGGAGGGGGTGGAGGGAGAGAGGGGGAAAAAAATCGGAACAGAAACGAGTGTCAATATAATGTAATTATTAAATAAAAAATAAAAAAAAAAATGATTTTCTGAAGATAGTGCCTAAACTCTTTTTTTTCATCATGGCTTTCAAGATAATCCTTAGATTATTCTAGATATCTAGATTATATTAGATTTCAATAATCCTTAGATTGTCTCTCCTAGATCTATTTTCCAGATCTATTGTTTTTCCTAGGAGATATTTCATATTTTCTTCTATTTTTTTCATTTTTTTTTTTGTTTTCGTTTGACCAGTTCTCAAAGTCTTATTGAGTCATTCACTTCCATTTGTTCAGTTCTAATTTTTAGTGTATTATTTTCTTCATTTACCATTTTTAGCTCCTTTTGTCATCAGCAAATTGAATTTTTTTGTTCATTGCATTCTTTTTCCATTTCACAAATTTTGTTTTTCAGTGAATTGATATCTTTTTCATATCTCTTTTGTAGGATATTATATGCTTTTCCCATTCATTCTTGCAATGATCTCATTTCATTTCCCCATTTTTCTTTTAACTCTCTTTTAAGATTTTTTTTTTTTGCAATCTTCCAGGAAAGCCTTGTGAAATGGGGACTAGCTCATATCTCCCTTTGGGGCTTCATTTGGAGTTGCTTTGCCTTAAGGACCTCAGGATTTGAGGTCTATTCTCTCTCTCCATAAAAGCTGTCTATGGTGAGAGTTCTTTTTTTGTTTTTTTCATTTTTTTTTTATAACTTTTTATTGACAGAACCTATGCCTGGGTAATTTTTTTTTACAACATTATCCCTTGCACTCACTTCTGTTCCGTTTTTCTTTTTTTTTTTTTTCTTTTTTTTAAAGCTTGAGGTCTGTTCAATGCAAAAGAGCAAAAGATGCTTTAATTTGCCCTGGGGCAATTCTGCTGATTGATTTCTGGTGCTGGGTAATTGCAGCTAGGTTCAGTGTTCTTTCAGGCTCAGTGGTTTACAATTTGCATTTTACAAAAGGCGAATCTGCCAAACTACCTGCTTGTAACCAGGACAGAGTGGCCTAAGAGACTCACAGAAGATTCCCAGGTTTGTAGAAGCTGCAACACTGACTCCCAGGCCCAGCTTCTTGCCCTAGTCTCCTTCTGCTGTGGTCTGGGCTTGGCAGACTGTTCCCCTGCCCGTTTGAAACAGACCTGTTTTGAAGTTCTTCCAAGATAACTTCTTCTAGTAATGTATTGTACTCCAAATATTTGTGGGCTGTTTGACTCCAAAACCAGTTTAGAGTCTTAATCTGCTGTTGGTTTGAGAGAAGGTCAGAAGAGGTCACAGAGAGTCATTTCTGCTCTCCACCATCTTGGCTTGGCCCTCAGAAGTGCAATTGTTTGTTTTTTAAAACAAAAGCAAATATTTTTAAATTTAAAAAAAAGAAACAAATTGGAACTAAATATTTGAAATAATTATATAAAATAAAGGCCTAATATCCAGACCCCTTAAAAACTAATAAGTGTTTCCTGTAGAGGGCCAGAACTCTGGAGAAGTTACTTGAAACAAGGTTAACTCAGTGGAATTGATGAAATGATGGTTCTCTAGTTCACATACATACTTGCTTATGAAAGGTTTGCATTATTCTTTCCCAAATTGATTCATGTCCTTTGACCATTGTTCAATTGAGAGACTAAGGTATATAAGAGCTGAGAAGCACTGGAAAGGGGACATTCTACTTTTGACCATCCTGGTGGCTCTCCTCCTCTTCCATTAAGACCAAGGACTCGGGCTGGTCCCAAGATCCTCCAGAAAGCTATCTCGGACATTACAGTTTCCCAATTGAATAATGGCCAAAGGACATTAAGAATCAATTTGGGAAAGAATAAATGCAAATCATTCATAAGCAAGTGAAATGTGCTCAAAATAATAATAATAATAAAATATAACAATATTAAATTATGAAAATAAATAATAATAATAAAAAAGAAATTAAAATCAGACAACCTTAAGATGTCACCTTATTTTCTCTAAAATAGCAGTAGGGGAGATAAAGGATAAAGTCCAATGTTTATGGGGCTATAGGATTCTCAATCTATTTTTAGTGATATCTATAGTCTAGAGTAAACATTTAAAGAGCTACATGGCAGTTATACTGACAGGATTCTCTCTTTACCTTAAATAATAATGATTCTTTGAGAAAATACATTCAGGTTTCTAATTTGAAGTACGTAGTCACCAAAGAGTGGAAGACCTTATCTTTTTCCTTCTCTTCTTCTCCCATTGTGGTATCATTAGAAGAGCATTGAATTCATTAAGAAAACTTAAGTTCAGAATATGTATTACTCTCTGCATGACCTTGGATGATTTGACTTACTAGGACTTTCTTTTCTTGTCTATAACATGAGAAGATTGAACTAGATCAGTGACTTTTTTTTTTAATCAAAGCTTTTTATTTACAAAACATATGCAAGGAATTTTTCAACATTGACCTTACAAGACTTTCTGTTCCAAATTCTTCTCTCCTATCCCCCACCCCCTCCTCTAGATGGCAGGTAGTCCAATGCATGTTAAATATGTTAAAATATGTGTTAAATCCAATATGTGTATACATGTTTATACAGTTAAGCTTGCTGCAAAAGAAAAATTGGATCTAGAAAGAAAAAAAAAACTCTGAGAAGGAAAACAATGCAAGCAAACATAAACAGAAAGCATGAAAATGCTATGTTATGGTCCACACTTAGTTCCCACAGGTTTTTCTCTGGGTGTATATGGCTTTCTTCATCACTGAACAATTGGAACTGGTTTGAATCATTTCATTTTTGAAGACTGCCATGTCCATCAGAATTGTAGATCAGTGACTTTCAAACTTTTTTGGTCTTTAAGTTCTTAAAAAATTGTTGACATCCTCCCCCCAAGAACTGTTATTTATGTAGTTTAATCTATTGATATTTATCATCTTTTCAAATACGGTAGATCCCCTTAAAGGATCTTAGAGACTTCCAAGGATCCTCAGTTCATACTTTGAGAATTGCTGAATTAGATGATCCTAACAGTTCTTTTCTTCCTTAAGTCCTGTGATTCTGGCAATATGTTCCCTCTCTTTACTTTTCCTACCTATCAGTCACGGAGTTAAAGGTAGCTGCTGCAAACCTAGCTCCAAACTATTTATATATTCAGTTTGGAGCTCCATTTTTACATTGATAAACTGGAGTCTATCTAGAAGAGAGAAACCACACTAGTGAAGGATATCAGGTTTATGCCATGTAGAGATTAGTTGAAGGAACAGATTCTTGGCCTGAAGAGGAAAAAGTAATCTTGGGAGAGAGAGAGACATAACAGTCATCTCTAAATATTTGAAAAGCTGTCTTATGGAAGAATAATTAAACTTGATGTTTTTGATGCTAAAAGTCATAAGAAAGTGTTTTGTGGAAAATTATAATTTTTTTAATTTATTACTTTTTTGCATTCTCTCTTTCTTAAAAAAAATTTTGAATTACAAATTCTTTCCCTCCTCATCCTTTATTGAGAAGTCACAAAGAATTTAGAATTAGTTTTGTTATAAGAAGAAGCTTCCATCATAGCTCTCTAAAACTAAAATGTCCTCTCCGTACATAATGGTGGACTTACTCTCTTTAAAAGCCTTCAAACAAAACTCAGATGATCACTTGTTGAATGTATTGTAGGGTGAATTCTTTTTAAGGTTTGATGACCAGAGGTAGCTTCTCACTCGAAATTCTGTGATTCTGTAAGGATTATTTTGTGAGATTTTTTGTTCATTGCTGTGATCTGGCAGCAAACCTTTTTGGTAATTAGTCCATTCATATTAGAGTAAGCTAATCTTGGACAGCAGACTGATTGGGAATTTTTCAGACATGGCAAAATGTGTCAGAATTTGAATTCCATAAAGATACTACCTCAGGAACACTAAGTTAACTTAGGCTAAGATGAGAAACTAGAATAAGGCTTTATGGAAGCTTATCTTGGTAAAAATGATCATTTTAACTGAACACAAGTTTCTTGTGTATTCCTACATGGTGTTTATAGGACAATTTAAATAAAAGATTTTGAGCTGTATGTTCTGGGGAAGGGAAGTAAATGTGTGAGACTATCTGTGAACAGATATGGAAATTCAAGATGTAGTGTTTTGTGAAAGATGATAAATTTTTAAATTTATTGTTTATTCATTTTTAGCATTGTCTCTTTAAAAATTTTTGAAATTTAAATTTTAAAAATTAATTTTTTTAAATTTCTCCCTCCCACTTAACCCATCCTTCATCCATTGAGAAGGCAAGCAACATATTAGTTTTGTATGTGTATACATACATCATATATGAGTGTGTGTATGTATATAAAATCAGGTAAAACATATTTCCATATAGTCATGTCACAGAAAAGCAAGAAAAGTAAAGAAATTAAGAAAAATATACTTCATTAATGCATTCAGAGTTCATCAGTTCTCTTTCTCTCTTATCTTTGGCCTTTCTTGTCCATATTGTTTTTATATAGTAAATATCAATTAAGTCCAATGAACATTATTTTAGTTTATCAGAGTTTGAAAATGTAAAATAATCACAAAATAACTTGGAGTCATGAAATGACTTTAAAAATTCAAAAATGAGAGAAAAAATGATCTTCACAATTTATCTCCTGTAATTGAAAGCATTATTTGAAAACAAAAACAGTCCTTTTCAGTTTAAAAAAAAAATCTTATTTTTAGAAATCCAGTTTATACTAGTCAAAGTATTTTCAAATTGTCTAAGTTAAAAAAGATTATGTAGTAGAAAGTAAGAAATAGATTCAGTTAGATTCCAAATTTTCAGGTTACCTAACATTTTTCTGTCTCTCTGTGACAGTGTGGAACAGGGAAAGAGGGAATGAGATTGTTCTGTAAACCTTTTTGTACTTAGAGGACTTTTCATCCAAAAATTCTAAGGACCTTTTGATGGTCTTACAAAAGAGAATGATTATAACTTGTCAAAGATCCAGAATTGGCAAATCTAAGCATGTTACTCTTCCCACATCTCCGATTAGTCTTTGTCTCTCACAGTAGCACTGAATTGTGGTTTGGCTAGTGATATTTTTCTTGCATCTTTGCTTACCTCTGTGAGATTGAGAAGGTGGGTCACATCAACTTATCGAAGTAAAAATTTGGTCAGTAGTCCAGAAATAATGTACAGACAATCTCAGTTTTTCTTAAATGAACTTGTCCATCATGCCAAACAAATACTAGCAGATGCCCCTTCTCCCATTGGAATGGACAAAGTTCACAATGACATAAACGAATTTCAGTCTGGGTTAGACTTAGAGAAGGCCTCGCCGGATATAGCACATACATTGATTGGTGAGCATTTCTCTGAGTTCTGATAGAACAAATCCTTGTTTGTGATAATGTACTTCTATCAGAGCAGAGTAATATCACTGGCAGGTATAACAAGAAAAATCAGATTTTTCCATTGGGTTTCAATTCAGTAAAGTTCCCATCTTAAAGAATGATGGGTGAATATTTAGCTTGCCAGAAATGAAATAAATTGGCTGGAATCACAGATTCAGCATGTGCTGTTCTCTGTCATTCACTGATAATTACTATAATTCTGCTATTATTACCTAGTACAGATAAATGCTTATAGGGCTCTATCCCTATCCAGAAGACAGCTTCTTCATTTACAGTGAATTAACATTAATTGAACTCACAGTGGGTGAATAGTAACCCTAGGAGTTGCTTATATTTGGGTTTTTTGGTTTTTTGGTTTTTTTTTTTTTTTTTAACAGCTATCAAGCATATCATTCTTTCTAAATAAATGTCATGGTTAAAAATTAAGACAAAAGAAAAAGAGTTGAATGTAATATAGTATTGAGAGAATGTTCAACTTCTTCATGTGACTCTAGTGTTGATATCATTTTATTTAGAGCTTTGAGTAAGTCAAGTTGAAGCTATTTCAATGGTTCACATGGTTCTAATCTGATGTTGACTTTGAGCTTCTAGTTCTAACTTGTTAATGGTCTGTTCCTAGTCCTGAGAACAACAGATCACTTCTTTGATTGTCCCCAAACCATGTTACCATAGGCACCCTCTGTCATGACCTCTTCCCCAGTTGTTGCTTAGATTACTGGAAAGGAAAAGATCATATTACCTTAGTGTAAAGGCTATAGCATAAAGCATAAAGACACAATTCAAAAACAAAAATACCTTGGAGGCATGGGCTTCCAGACTTCATTTCTCAATTTGAACTATTTTTTCCATTAAATCATGTTTTGCTTTTTAATTACTGAATATCTAAGCATGATTTTGATAGTTTGGGAGGATCTTGTCAACCTTTTCAAAGACTTCCCCTTATTTCTTCCTCCTTTGCATAAAGTCAATCATTATTTTTGTTGTGGTCTTTTTGCTTAGATGACCAAGCATTCTTTTAAATTGGGTGTTCTTCTTAACCTAGTGTCTGTAGATTTTTTAAAAAACAATTTAATAACTGTATTTCGTAATAAGTACTTCCTTTTATATTTTATATTATGTATGTAAAAACATTATTTTGAGAAAAGGATCTATAGGCTTTATCAGATTGCCAAAGGTGAGGAATTTTTTAAATGATGCTTATTTCACTTCTTTTAGGCCCACAAGCCAATCTGCCAGCTTTTGTTTACCTATTTAATTTAGCTCCATCTTCCTTTTTGTTTTCTGGTTGCATATATTATGAAAATAGTGGTACTGTAGTACAATTTTCTAGTAATATGTCTTTTCACCATCAATGATCAAAGATCTCATATTTAGAGAATCCATTAATAAATGGTCCCAAAACCCATATGTTCAAGAGAAATAATTTTAAAGTTATTAATCTACCTGAAAACCATGATCAAAAAAAAAAGAGCCTAGACATCATCTTTCAAGAAATTATCAAGAATTGTCCTGATATTCTAGAACTAGAGGGCAAAATAGGAATTGAAAGAACCAATTGACTACTTTCTGAAAAAGATCCCAAAAGGAAAACTCCCCAAAATATTATAGCCAAATTCCAGAATTCCTAGGTTAATGAGAAAATATTGGAAACTGTAATGACCACGCTGGCACCCAGTACACCCCAGAATTAGCAGGAGTCAGGATAAGCAAAAGTCCTCAATCTTTATTCTTGGTCCCCAGACTCAGGATTGAACAGAATGGAAGCAGAATCTCCGCGATCACTTTCCCTCTTCACTTTCCCTTTTCTACCCGAGAGTGTCCCTGGCTAGCTTTATTCCATCCCCTGGTTCCTCCTACAATCCTCTATACGCCAATCATTGAGCCATGGATAGTGGAAAGGACCATTTTCCAAGCATATGTCCATAGAGTATTGTCCAATTAGAAGTTAGCCTCAAACGCTCAGCACTCCCGATCTCAGTGCATACATAATTCCAGCCCTCTACAGGAAACATTCAAAAGGAAACAGCTCAAGTATAGTAGTGCCATAATCAATATCACAAATTTAGCAGCTTCTACATTACACTACAACCAAGAATCATCTATTCAGGAAAACTGAGTATAATTCTTCAGGGGAAAAGACAGATATTCTGTGAAATAGAGGATTTTCAAGCAGTTGTGTTGAAAAGACCAGAGCGGAATAGAAAATTTAATTTTCAAATACAGGACTCCAGAGAAGCATAAGTAGGTAATCAGGAAAAGGATATCATAAGGAACTTAATAAGATTTATCTGTTTACATTCCTACATGGGAGGATGATACTTGTAACTCATTAGAACTTTCTCATTATTATGGCAGTTAATGGGAGTATACATAGACAGAAGGCACAGGTGTGAGCTGAAAATGAAGGGAAATATCTAAAAACATAAGATAAAGGGGTGAGAGAGAGGAATGTACTGGGAGAATGGGAAAGGAAGAGAGGAAATGACATAAATTTTCTGCCAAAAAAGAGGCAAGAAAAAGTTTCTTCAGTGGTAAAAAATCTTATTTTCATCAAAATTGCCTCAAAGAGGAAATAACGTGCAATATGAGTATAGAAATCTATCTTACCTCTCAGGAAAATAGGAGGGGAAAGGGATACAGGAAAAGGAAAGGATGATAGAAGAAGACCTATGGGGGGAGGGGATGATCAGTGGGAAAAACATTTTTGAGGAAGGTCAGGGTAAAAGGAGAGAGAGAATAGAATAAATAGGGATGATACAGTTAGCAATAGTAATTGGAAAAAAAAATTTTTGAAGCAGATTTCTTTGATAAAGGCCTCATTTTTCAAATGTATAAGGAACTGAGTTAGATTTCTTTAAAAAAAAAAAAAAAAGAAGGAGGAGGAGGAGGAAGAGAAGAGGAAGAAGAAGCAGCTTTTCCCCAGTTGATAAATGATCAAAACATATGAACTATACCCAAAGGGCTATACAATTACATATATCCTGTGACCTGATAATAACAATACTAGGCACAAATTCCCCTCCCCCCCAAAAAAAAGGTTTAAAAGAAGGAAAAGACCTATATGTACAAAAATATTTATAGCAACTCTATTCTCAGGACAAAAAAATGGAAATTGAAGGGATACCCATCATTAGGGGAATGGCTGAGTAAGTTGTATTATGTGATTATGATATTATTAGTTCTGTGGAAAATAATGAGCAATATACTCTCAGAAAAAGCTGAAAAGTATTCCATGAACTCAAGCAAAGTGAAATGTACTGTGGATAAATAGCAATGTTGTGGAATGATCAGCTGTGAATGACTTGCTATTCACAGCAATACAATACACAACTATGCTAAAGGATTTATAAGGAAAAAATGCTCTCCATACTCAAAGAAAGAAGTGATTGTATCTGAATATAGATTAAAGTAAACTCTTTTTTTTTTTAAGTTACTTTTTTCTTGAGGATTTTTTAGGGAGGTGGTAAATCTGTTTTCTTTCACAAGAGGACTTTTATGGAAATGTTTTGCATGACTTCACTGTGCCTTCTTAAAGGGAAGTGGGAGTGGGGAAGAAGGGAGAGAATCTGGAACTCAGAATTTTAAAAACAATTTTTTAAAAATTTGTTTTACATATAACTGGAAAATAAAAATATTAAATTTAAAAATTGTGAATACCTTCTACCTCCTTTTTTGCTATTTCACCACTATTACACTGGAAGCAAAAGAAGGTTATTCAGGACTGAGCCATTTTTATTTTTTATTTTATTCCTAGTGGTGAATTTGCTGCTGAAGAAGCTTTTCTATTAATTAAATTGTCTCAGAGACAATACTTGGTCTGTTCCAAAAACTATCCTTACAAACTATCCAACTTCTTAAAACCTCACAGACCTTCACTCTGCTGGTGTAAACTTGGAGAAGCCACGATTATTTCCATATCATGAGGAGTTACTAGAAGAGAAGTTTGTGAAGGATAGATGTATTACTATGGATTTTTAAGTGATCCTCCTTGTAATATGTATGCAAAGAATTAACTTACTTTAATATAAGAAAAGAAATCTATAGCCAATAAAAGGAATATCTCAAATTAATGAAACACATTATCCCCAAACCTCAGTCATTAGTTCCACAATCTTCCCTCAATAAACACATTTTCTGATATGAATTTTCCCTCCTCTCTCTTTTCCAACTTTTATAGAAATTGTAGTAAGCAATAAAATGACCCAACGAGAAAAGAAAGGAGAAAATAGAGACTGGATAAGTATTCTCTGAATGATTTAGATTGTATTTGAAGAGATAGTAAAGAAGTAAATAGCAGAATTTGAAAGTAAGAAGGATAATAAGGCAAAAGAGAATACAAGCCTAAAAATATTGCTGTGCCCAGAAGCCTTAGCACATAAATGCCAACAAACATAATGAGTAAAAAAAAACTAAGTATTTTCCAGACTATATTATAGGTGAGATTGATGGCATGTTGGAGCTACTGGGTTGAAGATGAGAACAATATTAATTTTGAAGTTCTTTGGTCATTTTAGATAGAACTAACTTGTTAAATAAATTTATTTAATTATTGGGAAATTAGGCTTTGGATCCCATAAACTTGATTGGGTCAAAATTGCATGGAGTCACTTAAATGGTAATAAAATTGTGATATATTTTTGCTCTCTTGTTCAAAATGTTTCCTTTCTTCTGAAGCAGGAACAATATGTGTGCAAACTCTGCAAAACATTTTGGCTAGCAGTGAGTATCAGTGGTGTTACAGAACTCAATAGCCATAATTAAGCAGGGAACTGTGCAGATAACAAACACTTCATTGTTGTAATTTTTCCATTATTTCAGTTCCCAATTTAATGAAGCTGTGTAATTAATGTTAAGCTCTTAAATGTGCCAAATATACTTAAGGAAAATAGACCCTCCAGCAGCATTTCTATCACAAATTCCAAAATATTTTAAAAGATCCATAACCATTCAAATGAGAAGATAGTTGGATTTTTCATTTAACAGAAACTTCCTACTGTTATTTTTATTTATTATAAATAAACTAATAACTTTATATCTCCTAATTTCTTGTATTAATTGAATTTTAAAAATTTTTATTTGAATTTATTTAATTCCTTTTTATTGTTGAATTTATTATCCAGGTAATAAAAATATATTTTAACATGGCTTAGTTGTACATTTCCCCAGTGGGCAGATGTCAATAAATAATTCATTTCCAATACCACTTTCCTAAAGTTATTCTTGATTGTGAAATTATCACAAGAAGACAGGAAAAGAAAACTATAAACATTTAACTGATTTTAAAATGTACATTTGCAGAAATACTGCCTTTCTTTGTGATGCACATATGTTCGAAAAATTATGTTGATGTATAAGACTGCTTGCTATCTAAGGGAGGGAGTGGAGGGAAGGAAGGGAAAAATTGGAACAGAAGAGAGTGCAAGGGATAATGTTGTAAAAAATTACCCATGCATATGTACTGTCGATAAAAAGTTATAATTATTAAAAAAAAAAAAGAAAAATTATGTTGAAAATCATATCAGATACTTCATTTTTGTTTATAAAAGATCCTGGTCCCTTCTCATTGCCATTTCCCTGTTCATGTTTAATAACTTTCCATTTGACCCATGTGCTGAGTAGACTTGCAGGCTAACCAGAGAGATTCATCATAAGCAAAGCATAGTATACTTGAAATGAAAATTACAAAGTTACCCATAATTATTCTTGATGGCTTGAAGCCTGTGATAAGGTGGAGTGTTAGTTTAGTGGAAAAGCTTGGTGGAAAACAATTTGTAGTACACATCTGCTGAGTAGATGTTCTATTATTTAATTGTCAGGCTTACAAGATTGGTGCCATTGAAAATCCTTTAATTATTCACATTTTCAACCTGTATAGCTACATGATGATCATAAAACTCTTTCTGGGTATATACTCATAAAAATACAAAAAGAAAAACATTTTTGAAATGAAGCGTTGTTCCTTTAATTGTTCTCTTGTTATCAATGATGACCTAATTCAACTCATTCCCATCCCCTCACCAAAAATGCATTTGAACATTAATGTATAAAGAGCTACTTAAATTGTTTTGAATCTGGACATGGTGGTGCATACTGATGGTCCCAGTTGCTGGAGGGGTTGAGACTAGGTGGTGGAAGCAAGAATTTAGTACTTCTGAGCTGCAGTAGGGCTTAAAACCATCAAGTATCTTCATTAAATTCATCACCTAAACATGGTGACCCTCCAGATGCAATGTTCCACCAAGCTGCCTCACTAGGGGCAAAAATATTCAGGTTAAAGCTTTTATGGCTATTTGGAAATTTGTAAATGTCTAAGTTCTGATTCTGGCTTAGGCCCTTACTAGCCTTGTGGATTTAGGTTAAGTCACACTGTAAAGGAAAAATCCTTATGGTACCTACATCACAGGATCATTATGAAGATGAAATCAGATAATATTTTTAAAAGTGCTTTTTAAACCTTTAAATGCTAAGCTATACTTAACTTTGAAAAACTTATGACAAGTCAGGAATGGTGGGGGGGCGGGGTTTAATCCAATGTATTAGCTGTGTTTATACAAATAGCAACACTTAGAAATTAAACAAGAAATAGCCTCTTGCTTTATAGAATGATAGATTATTGGTTTGGGGAAAGTTAGTTTTCCCCAAAACAGAAAAAGATGTAATACCTGACCCTGGTCCTGCTAAGTTGCCCTCTTCAGTAGAAGCATCTTGTTTAGAGCACCCTCTTAAGATAGGAAACAAACCTCTGGGACAAAAGGCAGGTTGCAAAGGGGAGCATTTTTCTGCCCCAGAATACAAGCAGCTAGCATCAATTATCCAGTTATCACTGTCAGTTAAAACTTTGAGCAACACATTAGTACCAGGCATTGTGTTAGAAAAGATCTTGTTCTCTTATACCAACTCTATATTGAATGAGCTAACATAGTCTTCCTGTTCAGTATTTCAAGACTACATTGTATTTTCTTTAGTGATTTGATTTAAAAATAGTTTTATTTTTTTTTTACTTCCAAAAAAATTGATGATTCTCATTTATCTAAATGTTATATGCATGTATGTGCATGATTGCATACATACATACACACACACATACCCATACACACATATATTCCAAACAGTTTTGCAAAGAATTTGAGGGTGAGAAATTGACTTTGAATGTTGTATTAAATATGTGTATGCAAAATACCTCTGTGTATGTGTATATAAACATTTTTTTTAATTTCCATGTTAGTTTTGTTGTCTAAGAAAAATCAGAACAAGAGAAAAACCAAGAAAATGAAACACATTATTTTTTTTCCTATCTCCATAGTTTTTCTTTGAATATGGATGGAATTTTCCATCCAAAGTCTATTGGATTGTCTTTCATCACTGAATTGCTGAGAAGAGATAAGTCTATTATAGTCAGTCATCACACAATCTTGCGATTGCTTTGTGCAATGTTTTTCTAGTTCTGCTCTCTTCATTCAGCATCAGTTCACATAAATTTTTCTGGGCTTTTCCGATATCCACCTGTTCATCATTTCTTATAGCACAATAATATTCCATTACATTCATATAGTACAACTTATTCAGCCATTCCCCAACCAATGAACATCCAGTTATTACAAACATTTTTGCACAAATGCGTCCTTTTAAGGGACCCACATGTGCAAAAATGTTTGTGGCAGCCTTTTTCCTAGTGGCAAGAAATTGAAGGCCTGGAGAGACTTACATGAACTGATGTCAAGTAAAATGAGCAGAAGCAGGAGATCGTTGCATATGGCAACATCAATATTATAGGACAATCAATTCTGAGGAACATGACTCTTTCTAACAGTGAGATGATTGATGTCAGTTCCAATGATCTTGTGATGCAGAGAGCCATCTACATCCAGAGAAAGGACTATGGGGACTGAGTATGGATCACAACATAGCATTCTCTTTTTGTTGTTGTTTGCTTGCATTTTGTTTTCTTACTCATTTTCTTTCCTTTTTGATATGATTTTTCTTGTGTAGCAAGATAATTGTATAAATGTTTACACATATTAGATTTAACATATATTTGAATATATATAACATATTGAATTGCTTGCCATCTAGGGGAGGAAGTGGGAGGAAGGAGGGGAAAATCTGAAACATAAGGCTATGCAAAGGTCAGTGTTGTCAAATTATCAGTGCATATGTTTTGAAAATTTAAAAGCTTTAAAAATAAAAAAAATAAAAACATGTGGGTCCTTTTCCCTCTTTTATGATCTCTGGGATACAGATCCAGTAGTGGCACTACTGGATCAAAGGATATACACAGTTTTATAGCCCTTTGGACATAGTTCCATATTGCTCTCCAGAATGATTGGATCAGTTCACAATACATCAGCAATGCATTAGTATCCCAGTTTTCCAACCTCCCCTCCAACATTTATCATCCTTTCATTTTAGCTAATGCGATATGAAGTGGTACCTCAGAGTTGTTTTGATTGCATTTCTCTAATCAAGAGTGATTTAGGGCATTTTTAAAGGACTATAAATGGTTTTAATTTCTTCATCTGAAAATTGCCTGTTCATATCCTTTAACCATTTGTCATTTGGGAAATAACTTGTATACTTATGAATTTAATTCAGTTCTCCATATATTTTAGAAGTAAGATGCTTTTAATCAAAGACTGGCTATAAAAATTATTTCCTAGCTTTCTGCTTTCCCTCCTAATCTTGGCTACATTGGTACAGACCAAAAGTTTGTGCTTTTAATTTAATGTAATCAAAATTATCCATTTTTTATTTCTTTTTTGGTCATAAATTCTACCCTTCTCCAAAGATAGAACAGATAAACTTCCACTTGTTACCTTAATTTGCTTATAATTTAAATACATTCAAGCCCAATTTCTTCTCTTCCATATTCTCTGATCCTTTCCAGCAGGAAGTGAAAACTTCTTTTGTATTCCTTATCGATACTGTTTGTTTTGTGTAGTGAACCAATCAATCATAAAACAATTGTTGAGCATCTACCTAGCTAGGCTAGGGTGTGTGTGTGTGTGTGTGTGTGTGTAGCTGTATATCATATATGATATGAATATATGTATCATATATTATGTGTTATTTTACATAACACATAAAGTATGTATCTGTATTTTATATGAGTATGTGCATTTATATCATGTTATTTTACATATATGCTATTTATAAAAAATATATATTATGTACTCAGTGTACTATATACTTATATATAAAAGCCAAAAAAAAAAAAAAATGGAACAATCCTTACAGATTGACTTTCATGATCAGTCAGGGAGAAAAAAGATGAACCATGAGCAAGTTTGTTTATTGCCCATCCCTATAAAAACTCTGCAATATACAAAGAATGAATGAGTTTTTCTTCCTCTAAAAAAAAAAAAAAAAAATCACAAGAAATTAGACTTTAATGGTATGAATATAAAAGCAATATTTGCAGATGTAAATTTCTATCAAGATGTGTCAGAAATTCTTATCACACTTCCACACACAGTGCTCAGCCCCACGAGAATTGAAGGCTTTTGTTTAGTTCTGGTTCTCTGTCAATTATTAAACTGATTTTCAGAGAGAGAAGAATAATTATGGTTGCAATTGACCTGGTGGTAAATCCTCTAGGTTACAGCATTGTTCTGTTTTCTAAGACAGAGAAATGTGGGATGTGTTACTAAAAACCAGCTGCTATGGATCATAATAATCCACCTATCCTGGTGCCTGATGATAAAGCCAATTATATTAAGAATGAAAACAGTTTAAGTGTCCATATATCAGCAGTATTTATTACATTTCTTATTTATTCCTCACATCATTGTGAGCATTTTGCAGTAGACATAATGGATGTCTTAGGAAGTAATTGCACACATATGTCCTTTGGAAACTTAAGTGAAAAAGGAATCTATTTTATTCCCATCTAGACAAGACTTGGCCACTTAGAAATACTAATGGAATCTTCTTGAGGTGAGAATCTTGAGGTGTTGCTTTTAAGTTAGTCCAAACTTTTAAAATTTTCCTTATTCTCCCAGGTATTATTGCCCCAATTTCCACAAATTACTTTGTGTTATCCATGAATAGATTTTGTAAATCCAGACATATATCTTTTTCCCCTCTATCACCCAAATAGAATTTAAGTTCTTTGAGAATGGTTTTCCTTTAATCTCTTTCTCCTCCATTGCCTAATAGACTCCAAGACATATGATATGCATGTAATAATGCTTATTGAATGAATGACTCTTTAAAAAAAAAATCATTTTTCTATTCCTCACATTGGCAATGATACAACATGAACTATGACATAACAGAAATGAGTAGCATAGCTGGTCTTTTCTATCATATGGTACTGCTCCCCTGAGTACCCTTGTATGTTTTCCTAGAAGACAACTTATAGCAAGAGTCTTGAACTATAAACAAGAGCTATAATCTCAACTATATTAATAGTATTGTTGAATAGTAAGTCACTTAACTGATATATACCTCAGTTTTCTTATCTATAAAATGAGAATAGTTAACACAGTGTTAAGTGAATATTTATTTTCTTGGACTAAACTATGTATTAACCTTTTAGAAGTGTTTTCTTAAACATCTCATGTCTTACATAGAGAAAGGGAAAGCCATTTTTAGAAAGTTTTCTAGCTAAACTGGTCCTTGGACATATGGATTTTTCTTATAAATTTAATAAATTAAATATATTTTCATCTTGGATATTTATCTTGAGAACATTTCATTAAATATGATAATTTTATAAGAAATTAAAGTTTTTTATGATTCATTTAGAATTTCCCTTCTTGGTCTCAATTTTTCAAGCTTCATGAGAGTATTGACTTTGTATAAATTTTTTAATCTCTTGCTGAGGGACAGCAAGCATTTATTAGATATCCATCAGGCACTTATCCAGATATTGAAAACACAAAGCCAAAATTTTTTGTTCTCAAGGAGTTTACATTCTAATAAAGGAAACAACATGAAAACCAATATATTACCAATGGAGGGAAATCTCATAGGGAAGGTGATTAGCAGTGTCTGGAGACCAAGATAGGCCTCTTGAAGGAAGGCACGAAGGAAGCCTGTGAAACTAAGAGGCAAAAGTGAGTGGAGTCAGAAAATGGAGTGTCCTATGCAAGATCAGCAATTTAGCCTGTATTGTTGGATAATAGAGTTGTAGAGGGAAATAAGACATAAGAGGAATGGAAAGTTTGGAAGAGACCAAGTCGTGGAGAGTATTAAAAACCACAGAGTATTTTATAGTTGATGGTGGAAGAAATAGGGAGCCACTTTTCAACAGCAAGGTGATACAGGCCAGTTCCAATGGTCTTGTGATACAGAGAACCAATGGTCTGTGATACAGATTTCTCTGCACCCAGAGAAAGCACAATGGGGACTGAGTGTGGATCACAACATAGTATTTTCGCTCTTTTTATTGTTGTATGCATTTTGTTTTATTTCTCATTTTTCCCTTTTTTATCTGATTTTTCTCGTGCAGCATGATAAATGTAGAAATATGTACAGAAGGATTGTATGTGTTTAACATTTATTGGATTACTTGCCATCAAGGGGAGGAAGTAAGGAAAGAAGAAAGGAAGGAAGGAAGGAACCATTGGAATTTTATTGAGTAGGGAGAGAATATGATCAAACCTATGCTTTAGGAAGATCATTTTGGCAGTTTATTAGAAGAGTGATTATAGTGGAAAATCATTTGAGACTAACTGGATGGCTATATTCCAGATAAGAGATGGCAAAAGCCTGCATTCAGGATAGTGATTTTGAATACAAGAAGAGGTCATGATGTGAATGAAGGGAGAAGTCAAAAATGATGCTAAAGTTACAATTCTGGATGACTGGGAGGATGGTAGTCTCCTCAACAGTAATAGAGAAACCTGTTATAGGGGAGGGTTCATGCCTTTTTTGGACATGTTGAGTTTGAGATATCTATAAGAAAATCCAGTACAAGTTGCCTAGCTCGGGAGAAAAATCAGGATGGATAAGTAGATATAAGAATCATTTCCATATAGCTAGTAACAGAACCCATGGAACCCATGATGAGATCACCAAGTAAAATAACAATAAAGGGAGATGAGAAAAAAGCTCAGGATAGTGCCCCAGGGAACATATCCTTCATACACATACTCTATGATCCAGTCATACTTGCCTTTTCTCTTTTGTCCACCTGCAGAATTCTATATCCCATCCCCAAACCTTTTCACATGTCGTCTTTTTTCAAATAGTCCCTTAATTCCTAAAATCTAATAATGTAAAATGTTTATGTAGCTACCTGTATCTACCCCAGTGGATAGAAATTATAAAAAGACTAGTATCAGTTCAGTTGTAAAGAATTTTATAAATGTTTCATCTGTCCAATATTAGCCACCATGGAAAGTAATAAGTTGATTAGAAATATTCAGGCAAAGATAACTCTCTATCAGAAGTTCTATAGAAGACATTTCTGAATTGTGTGAGAGATTGTTGGATTAGCCAATTACATTATCTGCAGTTTGAGACTGTGTGGTCACCTAAGATCAATTTTGAATAAATATTTTTTTTTATATTGTAACTTCATTAATCTTTCTTCAATTAATTAATCAGCATGCATTTACTAAGGGTCTATATTGCCAGGCTTCTGCTAGCCACAAGAGGTACAAAAACAAAAATAATGGTCCCTACTCTTAAATAGCTTATTCTATTGCATATTGAACTAGGTAATTTGTTCTGTACTGGACAGAAAAGATGACATTGCCCCTCATTTTGGCAAATCTGACTACACCATGTAACTTTGCAAGATGGTTTATTCCTTTTGCAATTACATTTATAAAATTGTCATAATAGAATTTTAGCAGTCTGCTCGGTTATTATCGTTTTCTTGATTTTCATATCTGCAGCTAGGTGACATAGTATAGTGGCTGTGCCTGGGTTCAGGAAGACGTTATTTCAAATCGGGCTTTAGATTCTTACAAGTTGTATGATTCTAAATGAGCCATTTAACCTCTGCTTGCCTTAGTTCCTCAACTGTAAAATAAAGGTAATAATAGGACTTATTTTGCAGGGTCATTGTGAGAATCAAAGGAGATATTTATAATGTTTAGCAGAGTGCCTGGCACATGTTTAATTAATGCTTATTCACTTCTGCTTCCCTTCTCTCTTTGTCTACTGACAAAGTTCTTTGGAAATGAGATCAACAAATATTGAAATTGAAACATAAAAATGATTTGGAATGATTTGCCCAAATTCACATGTAGTCTATGCGAGACTTAAAAATGAAAGAATCAGTTCACTTCTCATGGACCTATGTGCCTGACTGTGCTAGACAGTGATGAGGCAGATAAAAATTGAACTCTGACCTCAAGTAACTTAATGCTAACATACTTTCTAGTCATATGTCCAAAAATTATAGTAGAACTATAAATCAGATTAGCATG
The DNA here is from genome assembly GCF_016432865.1 of Antechinus flavipes. Taxonomy (NCBI): domain Eukaryota; kingdom Metazoa; phylum Chordata; class Mammalia; order Dasyuromorphia; family Dasyuridae; genus Antechinus; species Antechinus flavipes. The sequence goes on from NC_067403.1 coordinate 138,075,647, forward strand.
ATAGAATCTTCCCACTGTTTTTAAAAGGGTGATTTGAAAATATGCATATTTTAATTATATTAATCTTCAGTCTGCATAATAGTGATAAGCAACCTGATGGCTTTCTGCTTTCCTGTTGGTGAATAATGCTTCAATTGTATTGTTTTTACAGATGTCCTAGAATATGAATAGCTAGACTCTTCCCTAACCATTATTTTCAAAATACATTTAGTGTCATAAAAAGATCAGTCAGTGCAGTGTAGATTAAAGGTTGCAAACTACTTTTACAATTTAAAAGCTAATGTACATTAGAGGTATTCAACATAATATCCAAGTGCCAAATGCAGCAGGCTACCCTTCAGAGTAAGTGTGTAATTATTGTAATTAAGAAACAGAAAATAAATTTAAAATAAAATAGAACATAAATAATGTAAATATGTAGTTTTAATATGTAATTTGTAACCCAAAGTAGCACCTCATTTCTATCTGAGTTTGACACCATTAATGTAAACCATTTAAATGTTACTATGACCATTCATGATGTCATCATTGTTGGGTAGATAAATTTTATCACATATATGTGTACATTTATATGTTTGTGTTATAATTTATAATATATGTAAATGATGTATAGCATAATAAAATAAATTTAACATATAATTTAATACATAAAATTTATGTAGTATATCCCAAAAATCTATTTCTTCCCCTGACCAGTACAAATATAGTATGTTTGTTTTAAACCAGAGAACAAAAAAGACAAAACCCTCTGGACACAGAGGACTTTAAAATCTTATGTATGCTTTCTAAACCTTTCCCTACTATTAACTCTTATAAAAATGCTTGGTCCCATAGTGCCATGATTATTGAATTATCAAAACAGGTAAAAAAAAAAAGTATTACTATTCATTTAATTGAAAGATTTTCTCATTCTGTTCAGAGCTAAATATGTCTCATTATCATAAGTAAAAGTCAAGTGACTAGAAAGGAAGCTTTTTCATGCTAGATTGTCCAGTAAGTCTACTGAAATTCTACTAAAGCAAAGACATTCACAAATAGATTTTCTGGAAACCATTACCAGTAGGAGAGCAGTGTTAAATGAAATAAATTTATATTGTTATTATTTCAAATATATTTTATAATTTTTAAAAATAAATATTATTATTATTTTAAAAGACTTGTCTTTGCTGCCCATGAAAATAAAAGTGTTATTAATTATAATCACTATTTTTAATGAGTATTATCAAGTTAGCAACATCACAATAGTATTTTGCAGCCCTTGTGATCTTTTAGTTGGGAGATTTAGTCTAGATCTATGGCATAGATCTTCATATTTTGGTACCTCTTTTATTTGTTTGCATTTATTTGCCTCTTTCGTTCACAAAAAATCCAATAACCCAGAGTAGCTAGATGGGTGCAGGAGATAGAGCACCAGTCCTACAATCAGGAGGACCTGAGTTCAAATCTGCCTTACTAGCTGTGTGAGCCTAAGTCACTTAATCCTAATTATTTTGTCACCCTCCCCCAATAAAAAAGGGGAAAAAAAGAAATGAGATAATTCAACTTTGAATCAGGTTTCAAATATGGTATAAATAAATGAGAGAATTTTGTCTTCTTTCATGAGATGGATATTAAAGTCAAAGATAAAAACATTTTGAAGTTTCATTTCACTCAAGAAATTTTACTTTTCCTTAATTTCTTAATAGCTGTTCCTCTTAAGATAGTCTATATATATAAAGTCTTTATTATGTGCCAGATATTGGGCCAACTACTAGATACAGGAAAGAGCTCACATTCAGATTGGAGAGGCAAAACGCAAATATATGCAAAATATATTATTCAGTTGTGTCAGAGTCTATGTGACCCCATATCTGAGGGTTGGGAGAGCCAGGAGAAAGTTGGTGATATATGATTAGAATTCATAGTTATTAGAAGAATAACTCAGCCTCTTGACCATTCCTCAATCAACAAGGTGAGGAAAGCAGAGGTGAGGAAAGATAAAATCCCAGCAGTGGGAGACAGCAAGTGAAAATACATGGATTATCATGTGCAAAAAAGCAAAATAAAAAAGAGGAAGAAAGCCAATGTTCATTGAGTATGTGGAAGAAAGTAAGATATAAGAAAACTGGGAAGGTAGGAAGGAACCAGATTGTAAAGGACTTTAAAAACCAAAAAGAGAATTTTATGTTTGATCCTAGAAGCAATAAGGAGCCATTTACTAACAATAGGCAGTCTATTTTAGTTGAATGGATCTACAATGAATGAATGTGATCCAACTGAGACTTTGGTCTTGAATCTGGATTAAAGTGCTAATAACCTTCATAAATTTTATAAAGCTAAGCATCTGTGATAGCCTCTGACTTTCCTTTATATACTTAAGTCAGGTCCTCTTGGCCAAATCAGGGACGAATACTTCCTAATGACCTAAAACAAGCTAATTAAGATTTAATCCTACAAGATATTTTTTTCAGATACCTTTCTTTTGAATTATTATTGAGCACTTTTCATTCTTCTTTGATCTTCCTGGACATACTGAAAAACCATAAAGGAGATCAGGATTTCCTGAAAAAATACAGTCTTCCTGGTATGTGTAGCTCTTTTCTCATGACCTATTTCTTCATCCATTGCTGCCTTAAGTTATAAGCTCCCATGTTAAGTAAGCCTTTCTGGATTGTAGGATTTATTCTTGGTTTTGCATTAGTGCTCATTTGGCTGAAAGCCCTTTCTTTATTTGCAAAATGTTATTTTCTTGGCTTCTTCCTCTCATCACACATCTCAACCTCCCAGCTTCTGTTCTACTATTTCATAAGATCAGATCTTTTTATTTGAAAATGATATTTTAAACAATGATTTTGTGTATTGCATAATATCCTAAGTAACACAGTGGATAGATTGCTGGAGTCAAGAGGATCTGCGTTCAAATCTAGCCTCAGATATTTATTGGCAGTGTGACCCTAGGCAAAACACTTAACCCTTAGTTTCCTCATCTGTAAAATGAACTTGAGAAAAAATGGCAAACTGTTCCAGTATCTTTACCAAAAAAACTTTAAAGGAGATTATGAAGAGTCAAACATGATTAATAATAATAAAAAAATTTCAATCAGTATAGTGTTTTGGATACAGATTCTGATGATTTTTCCCTGTCCAGTGAAACATTTGGACTCTGTCACAGACTCTCACTCTTAAATTTTTGTCTAGAAGAACCAAAAATCCAGGATTATTGCTACATACACAGCAGGAATAAAAAAGGGAAACCTCTCTCGCACTCATTTCCACCCTAATTTGTATAGTTACACTATTCCATGACTTTAATGAGTTCTTTCCAGTCGCTAGATGGAAAAGGACTTTCAGAGACTGTTGTTGCCCCTATGAAGTAGAATATGTGGCTAAGAGATTAACTTGTAAATATTTACAGATTGTGTAGTTTAATAGACTTTACAGACCTTGTTTTTCAGAATGGCCCAGGCCACAAAGGTCTCTGTTGTCCAATTGTTATAGTTATGTCCAGCTCTTCATGACTCCTTTTGGATTTTCTTGGCAGAGATACTAGCGTGACATTCCATTTCCTTCTTCAGGGCATTTTACAGTTAAAAAAACTATGACAAATTATGTTAAATAACTTACTTAAAGCTACACAGCTAGTAAGTGTCTGACTAGATTTGAACTCGTTAATAATAGGGCTTTTTACTTCAGCTCCAGCACTCTATCTACTGCATCCTTGCTGTCCTCTAATAGGGTTTTTTTTGTTGTTGTTGTTGTTTGGTTTTAATTTTGGTTTGGTTTGGTTTTTTGCTGAGGCATATTGGAGTTAAGTGACTTGCCCAAGCTCACACAACTAGGAAGTGTTAAGTGTCTGAGACCAGATTTGAATTCAGGTCCTCCTGACTTTAGGGTTGGTGCTCCATCCACTGTACCATCTAGCTGTCCCTCTAATAGGTTTTACAGAGTGTACTTTTCTGAAAGACCCATGCCAGAAGGATCACTTAGTATTTTAATAAGCCAAGTACACTTTAAAGATTTTAGATCACTCCAATTTATGATTATTTTATATTTTATACAATTTATTTTATAGTTTCTCCTTGATCTGTTCCTTTTTAATTTTCAGACTCCCTCCTTGCTTCTCTCAGTTTGTTGTTTCTAATTTGCTACAAGCTAGTAAATCAGATAATTGATTATTAATCATTAAATTGTGTTTAAATAGCTGTTCATATGTTTTGATACAGAGATTCTACGACTACTGTTGCATCCTGAGAATGTTATTAACAACTGGGAAAAATCCATATGTGTGGAAATGTTCATGGCAGAATAATTGTAATAAGAAAAAAGTTGGAGATTCAATTCAGCAAGCCTTTTATAAGTCAGGCACCATGCTAGAAGAACCTGGAGATAGAGATAGAGGTCAGATATTCCTGACCTCAAAGAACTTACATACCAGCAGTTAGTAGTAACTGATCAATTGTGGTGTATGAATATAATAAAATATCACTGGCTATAAGGAGGGAGAGAGGTCTGCCCAGATTGCAGAGGCAGAAAAATAGCAAAGGCAGCAAGATGGCCCAGTAGATAAAGCACTGGAACTTGAGTAAGGAAGCCTTGAATTCAAATTTGTCTGGACCCTGGAAAAATCACTTAATCTCTTTTGCCTCAGTTTCCTCGGCTATAAAATGGAGATAGTAGCCTCTTCCTGCCAAGGTTATTGTGAGATAATAATTATAAATGACATAATTGTAAAATAAGATAATAATTGAAAGCATTTAGCACAGTGCTGGGCACATAGTAGGTTTTAATAATTGTTAGCTGTCATTTTCATTATTATTGTCACTATTATCAGCAATGTAGGGAAATGAACCTAGATTCTCTGTCACTAAATCTAGTGTTCTTTTTGATTACTCTGACCTGTAATGTTCTGATTTAGCTTTCTGAAGGTCCTCCGAATGGGCCTTGGTTTCAGCAGAGTACTCACCACAAGAATAGTAAGGGATAAAGTCCAGAGACTTTACCATCAACTTCATAGTCTGTCTCCTTCGCCTGGGGCTGGGTTAGTTTTCTGGGGGACCTTCAGATGGGCCTTGGTCTTCTTAGTGGAGGAATGCAGGAAGCAGGAGAGCCACCAGGATGGTGGGAGATGGAATGTCTGTCTCCAATCCTTGTTGGTCCTTATACAATTACATATATATAAATATACAAATACTATTAAATACTATTACAAGTACATCATCATAGGTGTCAATCTTGTAGAATAGGGGTCAACTTGCAGAAGTATATACTAAGTACATGTAAACTAGAGAATCATTATCTTAATTCCACTGAGTTAACACCTTATTTTAGGATTAAATCAGTCATACTGAACTAGAGAGCTATTAATCACCATGCTAAAGTAGAAAAATTTTTACCATTGTCTTATCAATTCCACTGAATTAACACCTTGTTTCAAGTACACTTCTCCAGAATTCTGGCTCTCTACACTGACCAAATGAAAAAATAAAGGTAAAATATTATGGAAATGAAGTGATGTATATAAAGCTCTCTATAAATGTCAGATGTTTCTGTTGTGGTTTGCAAATAAAGTTGTCTTTTTATTATCTTCTGGGGTTTTGTGGGGGCTTTTTGAGCTTTGGGTTACCCTCCTGCCCTTTTTTTTTTTAGGACTATATCTTATTCAACTATCAATGAATCTTCAGCTTTTGATGAGCACTGAGGGATAACAAAACCAATCCCATTTAGCAATTGTCAGGACTAACAAACCAGTGATACTGTTTTTTTCTTCTGGCTATTTTGCAGCCCTGTCTGCAGCAACATGTTACAAAGTTAAGGAATTTGGTTTTCACTGGCCCTTTTCAGCTAAAGCAACAATTTTTTTCAATGTCATTAACCATGAAGAATAGCTTTGTTGTAGGCAGAGGTTAAGGTTAATGCACTAGAAAGTTGGTGGATTTACCTCTTTGAAATATCAATATTAAATTCCTATTGTTTCCAGTTCAATAGAGCCTTGCCTCATTATGCAGAGGAATTTTACTTGATTACCTTGTAGGAATACATGAAAAAGGTGCATTTTAGACTGAATAACTGAGCCCTCCCTTTTTGCTCTTAAAAGCAGAACGTAGAATTTTCCTAGGTTAGTGTTTGAGTTCATCTTTTTATTAAATAATAAACTGAAAGTAATATGGGAGATCAGAAAAATCATTGGTTTGGAGTCAGAAGATTTCTGTCCAAGTTTAAATTCAAATATTTACTGCTCTGTGATGATGAGAAAGCTATATGAAGCTTCTGAGGCTCAATTCTCTCATTTATAAAATGGGGATAATAATTCTTATAGAGAAAGTGATCATGGTGTAGTAGGAAATACACACTATTTGAAGTTATATATCATAAGGGCTTTAGTTCTATTTCTTCCATTTATTATCTATGTGGCTTTGGACAAGACATTGCACATATCTGAGATCCCATTTCTTCATTAGCAAAATACAGAGATTGAGATGTTCTCTGAGGCCCCTTATAATTCCTAATTTATGATTTAGGACCTGTGCAGTTTTTTTCTTTTGATTGCCTTTGTTCTAATAAGATTTGATCTATTTGTCCAGCCATGAAAGTAACTAGCTCCCTCATTGCCACATACTCCTATAAATGGTAAATGAGTAAATACTTGATTATGCAACTATGAGAATAGCATACTCAAGTGGACTGTAACTCCCTGACTTATTGGAGAAGTTCCAATTACGTGACTTTTAAGAATTGTCTTGGAACCTACTAGAAACTACAGATGTCTCTTGTATGCTCCCTGTAAAACCCTCATCAGTTAAGCATTTACCCTAAGGGCCTTTATGCTTTGTGATATACCCATATCTATTTTCACCCATTCCACAGGCCATCTCAGTACTCAGATATTACATTAATATATGCATTACAATCTATCCTTACATCTGAAAAGAAAATATATTGCTCTCCCCATTGCTCTTCTCAGTAGAATACCCTCAGGAAAGATTACAGTTAAGTGAAAATATTGCTATTAATAATAATGTTGTTGTTATTTAATCATATTAATCAAGGATATTGTCAATGGCAATGATATTGCTATTAATAGTAATTATAGCAATATTTTACCTAACTTTATTATTTATAATAATTTGTTATTATTGTAAATATAATAGCACACTTATATGGCAATTTAAGATTTGCAAAGTACTTTACATGTGTTGATTCCATTTGATCTGGACAACAACCCTGAGAGATAGGTACAATATTGCTACCATTTTACAGATGAGGAAATTGAGGCACAGGGAGATTAAGTGACTTGTCTAGAATCCTCCAGTTAGAGAGCATCCAAGGTAGAATTAAAGTAACATCTTCCTAATCCCAAGTCCTGCATTTTCTTCACTGGGCTATCTGTGCCTACTCAACTTAGAAAACAGAAAGTTTTGCCCAAACAGGATCCCTGTCCTCATGTCTCTTATAGTCAGAAATGAGAGCTAGGACACACTATGGATAACTGTACTCTTGTGTAAAGAATTTCAGAAACATGGTAGAGTTATGCAAGCAGAGACCAGAGTTTAATTTCAACATATTTTTCTAGAACAAAAAAAAGTACCAAAAATAAATAAATAAGTAAAAGCAAAACAATCAGAGATCCTCAGAAATAAAAATTTTTAATTGTTTAAAGAAATGAGCAAATCAAAACCCCTCAAGATAATAGAGGGGGAAAAAAACAGACACCAATACAGGCCTTCTCTATTTGATACAGAATTATCACTAGAACAAGGAACAAAAAGAAACCACCTTAGTCAGCTGTTATTTAATCTCATCACCGGATGATGAGAAATAATAATCGAGAGAACACTGGCTTTACAAAATGAATTAATTTGTTATGGAAAATAATGGTTAATTGTGAGTAGCAGTACCCTGCAAAAGAAGCAGTGGAGAAGCAATTTTGCTCAAAACTTGGCATGAGAATTAATTAAAATAGCCCATTTCAATAACATCTTGAAATAAATCTGGAAAGAACACAACACATTTTTTAAAACAAACAAATAAATAAAGTCAAAAACAATGTCAACATTGTTATAACAGACTTTTTCTCATATTGATTAAACATATTTTATATTTTGGCTGTGCCATAAACCTCTGATATACTGCATGAGAGAGGGAAACTAATACTAAGGAAAACAAAAACATCAGAGATTGGTGTTTGAAATGCATTTTGAGGATGTCAAGGGACCTGAAAGAGATTGGAAGGTTCTTAGAATAGTCTAGCCCAAGAGGTTTTTAACCTGGGCATTCTGAACTTAGTCTTTTAAAAAATATGTTATTAACTGTATTTAATATAAATTTGATTTCATTTATTATTCTATTTATTTTATTTTATATATTTGAAAATGTTATTCTAAAAAGGGGTCTATTGCCATACTACCAAAGGAATTCACGATCCCTTAGTGGACAATTGGCATGAGAACTTGAAGGAGACTTGAAGAAACTTCCCTTTGACTAGATATTTGGAACTTTTGGCTTCTAATTGTTTCTAGTGTAATGTTTGGGAAAGGTGATTCTTCATTCACTTACATGAACTGATGCAACCAGAACATTGAATATAGTAGGGCTTCTTAAACTTTTTCCATTCACAACTCTGTGATGACCGCATATTTAAAATCAGCTGGAGTCAGGAATTCAGGTTAAGGGAAAAATCTTCAATCTTTCTTCTTTTTGAGGTGAAGGGGGATTGCGTAGCAATATGGGCAACTGTGACAGGAAGCTAGCCAGCAGAGGTGAAGGGGAATTGGAGGTGAAGGGGGGTGATCACAATAGCAATGCAAGCAGCTGTGTCAAGAAGCCAGCCAGCAGTCTCTCTTTCCACTTCCTTTCTCAGTCCCCCTGCCTCCACCCACCAAAATCGTTATTTCCTATACAACACATCAGGACTTGCACAAAGAGGGGGGGGGGGGGGGTGGAGGCATTCTTTCTCCAAGCATATATATTGATAGAATATGGTCTAATTACTATTTAGCCTCATGTGCTTGGGACCTCAGTGCATCAACTCAAGCCTCAGCCCATTACATCTCCCGCTTTCTTTTGTTTTAGAACACAGGTAGTCATGCCATTCCTGACTCCTTAGGGAGGTCAGAGCCTCCAAGAGGAGGTGATCACATCCTCCTTGACTTCTCAGGAAAGGAGGTGATCACGACCCCCCTGATTTCTCAGGAAGGGATGTGAAGACACTTAAAAGGAGATGATCATGTCCTCCCTGACATCTCAGGAAGGGAGATGAAAAGTACCAAAGGGAAATGGGGGTTGCTAGTGGGTTTCTGGGCTGAAGGGTCTTATTATGCACAAACCCATCAGCATGGGAGGTATTACACAAGCACATAGCAACAACGCAGAGGCTGTTAGTGATGACTCTCCCCACAGTCGGTGCAGGCTTGATGTAGTGTAACAGACATGAATTGTACACACAAGTAACGCTATAACAAACAATATAAATCAACATGGTGTTGTAAAAGATTGCCCGAAGTCCTAGAAGGAGGGTATGTAAACAGCAGTCACACATATGCCTTCTTCAGCAGCCAAGAGATAGTCCAAAACCAATCTATTGTCCATTGCTTCACATGTCAGGGAATCCAATGATCCCCCCAAGTTTTTGAAGTCCTACAAAAGTCTTTTTATGTGTTAGGGAATCCAATGATTCCAGCAGATTTTGAAGTCCTGTAACAGTCTTATCATTTCTCAGAAAATCCAATAATTCCTGAGGGCTTTCAAGTCTTATGTCTCAGAGAATCCAATGATTTCTGAGGATTTTGAAGTCCTACAACAATCTTATCATGTCTCAGAGAATTCAATGATTCCTGAAGGTTTTGAAGTCCAACAATTTTCTATGTCCATGAGTCAAATGCCATAATTGCCACCCTCTTTCAATGGTGAGCACAATCAGCAACAGAACCATCCGATATTTCTTGGGTCTTCTCCTTCGTCTCAAGGGTCTGCTCCATCTCTCTGTGATGGACAAGGTGAATACGGCTTGTTGGCACCCATCTGATTCTTTCTCCTCCTGTAAAAATACAAGCAAACCCTCTTCCCCAAGCTGTTAACCTATCTAATTCCCTTCTATTTACCACTTTCTGGATCTCTCCATATCACCTGGCGATTATCTAAAGATAGTGGAGCTGTTTGCACTGGACACTGCCCTGTTGTGTTAAAAGGCCTGTAACCTCCCCAACTAATCCTGATTGCTTTTCTGTTGGTTGATGACATCAGAGTTTCTAAAGACTCTCTGGGTGTAACCTCAGCTGCTATCATGCCCCACCTATCTTTTGATTGATACCTTGGAGTTGGGCCCTGCCTCTCATTTCTCTGGGTCAATCTACATTCAGAGGCCCAGTGAAAGCCTCAGTTACATTTTGGACATGGGGTTTTGGGTTTTATTCTCTCACCCTGTCTTCTCATTCTATCTCCATATCTACAATGTGCTCTCAAATGTCCAACTTTTCCACATTGAAAACATCTACTAGTTTCTCTAGAATTCCTTTGCCAAAAAGGACCCTGTCTTTCCATATTCAACATAGTTTAGGTATAATAAACATTTGTGCCCACTGTGGCACAATGCCTTATGATCTCCTTTAAAGGAGCATCCTTGTGCAGTCCTAGTATAATTCTTCTGCAAACCTCATTAGCATTTTCCTTAGCAAGTTGCCTTATCAAAATGTCGGTTACTGCATTTTCCCTATTAGTTCTTGTGACAGCTGTCTGCAAACGTCCCACAAAGTCAGCAAAGAGGTCATTTGGCCCTCTCCCACACTGCTTCAGTTTTACAGTGATAATATGGTGAAAAAAAGTAAGAGATGAACTGAATTACATGCATAAATCTAATTTATTCCATAAGGTTTGAATGAGACAATAAGATATACCTTTCCATGTAACTATGAACATCATGACAGTAACAAAGAATTCCTTAGTATATCACAAATCATCATATTAAAAGTAACATTTTTACTTATCTACTTCCTTCATTTTTTCATTCTGGTCATATTTTTATTTTAATAAAGAAAATTATGCTTTTTGGAGCAGAGTGAGGGAAGAACTGGTCAAAACTCACTTCTTTATTTCTGTCATATCACAGTCATCTCTGGATATCCATTCCCTTCTGATTCCCACCAATGAGTCCTTCTTTATTAGAAAGAAAGGAAATGAGAGGAGAGGAGAAAAGAGGAGAGGGAAGGAGAGGAGAGAAAGAAAAAGAGGAGAAAAAAAGAAAGCAAGAGAAAAGAAAGAAAGGAAAAAAGATTAAAAAAAAAACCCATCTAAGTAGAAGCAGCCAACTCAGTGAGCACATTGGCTGCTGTAAGCAGCATTCTACACCAACTCTATCCAAAAAAAAAAAAAAAAAAAAAAAGGAAGCATGTTTTATGTCTGCATTATTGTAGTCATATATATATTGATTTTTTGATTCTGCTTGCTTTTGCCTCTATTACTTCTTAAAATTATTTCATGTTTTTTCAGAGTTCTTCATATGTATCATTTCTTGTGGCATAACAGTATTCCATTATATTCCTATGTCACAATTTGTCCAATCATTCCATAATCTTTGGGTATCTACTTTGTTTTCAGGTTGTTGTTTTTTCCTCCCTCCAAAAAAAAATCATGACAGATGCTTGGCAATAAGATTGGTTATAGACAATCTAGTTACTTTTCTGTTATAATTCTATATTGTTTTCTGGAATGGTTGGATTTATTCATTATTGCCCTCAAATTAATAGTGCACCTTCTTGCTTACAGTCTCTCCAACAACACTAATTGCTTTTATCATTTTTGTCAATTTGTTGAGTAAGTCATGAAACCTTACAGTAGTTATAATGTGTGTTTCTCTTATTAGTGATCTAAATGTTATTATAACTAACAGTTAATATTAATATAACTTTTATTAAGTACCAAACATTACAATCATTATCTCATTTTATTCTTACAACAATCCTAGGAGGTAAGTGATGTTATTATCATATTTTACAAATGAAAGAACTGAGGCAAACAGATTTAGTGACTTGCCCAGGATCACAAAAGTAGTATGTTTCTGAGGCAGAATTTGAACTCAAGTTTTCCTAACTCTAGACCTGTGGTTCTGTCTACTATACTACCAACTTACCTTTTTCATATAATTTGTTGATTGTAATTCTGTTGAAAACTTAAAAACCTTTTTAACCAGTTATGCCTCTGAGAGCATTGAATTCATTATAGGAATTGTGAAGAAAAATTATTATATGTATCTTATTACAGGTATTTTATTTTATTTTATTTTATTTTATTTTATTTTATTTTATTTTCATTCCCTAAACAGAAATTGACATTGAGCGTTGTGTCCACGAGTCGATCAATTTGTTCTGCTGGACTCCCAAAAGTGCTACTTATAGACAACATGCACAACCACCCAAACGATCTTCTGATAACAATGGAGTGAGAAATTCCCTGCCTTATTTTTCTGCTGAGTCTCAGGATGCTCCCAAGACAAATCTGGTATGTCTTGACATCTTATTTCATCTAACCATATACAATTTGTTAACATCATTTGTATACTTTATAATATAAATATATCTAGCAGAGCACTTGGAGTCATTTGTTTATGTGATGAGGTCAGTAACCAATATATTTTCTGACTATTTTGACTATGCATTTTTTCCCATTTAGAGCTGGGACAAGCCTCTGGGGTTTAGTCCAACATTCTCATTTTACAGTTGAGGAAACTGAGGCTCAGATTGATTTAAAAAAAAAAAAAGTCACTTGCCTAGGGTTACAGTTACTAAGTATTAGAACTAAGTTTTGAACTCAGGTTCTTTTGATTCAAAATCCACCATTTTTAGTAAATTCACTTTATGTTAACTTGTCTGTAAAGTAGTTTTAGAAGAGTGAATGGCCTAAGCAGGATTAGGGAATATATCCAAAATGGAAATTTGTACTTCTTTATTATTACTTGACAAATGAACTAAATTTTTAGAAAAGATATTCAACTTTTATTTTAATTAAAAAGAAATAATTTTTCTGTATATCTTTCAAGATTATCAGTTATATTTCTTTATTTTTTTAAAAAATGTGTTAAACTGATAGCCATAGCTTAATTAATTTTTTTTTTTTTACAAAATTGTCTTACAATTTGCCCATATAAAAGGATGCATATCTTGCCAAACTTAGTAAGATAGATGGAATAACTTTAACTTTACAAAAGTAAACATACAGAATGATCTTTTAAAACTATATTCATGGGGGCAACTAGGTGGTGCAGTGGTTAGAGCACCAGCCCTGAAATCAGGAGGATCTGAATTCAAATTTGATCTCAAACATTTAACACTTCCTAGTTGTGTGACCCTAGGCAAGTCACTTAATCCCAATTGCCTCAGAGGGAAAAAAACCTATATTGATGCATTTTTCTCATTCTTCTTTAAAATATGTTGAAAATATTTGTGATTATATATATATATATATACATATATATATATATGTATATATAAAATCACTATTCATCCTCCAGTTCTTTCTAGGGTTCCCTCACTTCTTCACATATACATAAATAGTGAATTACATTTATGATTGTATCTATCCCTCCATCAACAACAAATTTTATTCATTAAATGCCACATAAATATGACCCTGATTTTGCTCAACAGGCATAATCCTTTTTCTTAGAACAGGAAGTTCTTAATCTAGAGTCTGAGAGCCCAAATGGGACATATGGATAGATTTCAGAAGCTCTATGAATTTTAGTTAGAGGAGAAAGGGGGAAATAACATTTTTATTTTCATTAGCTTTTCCTTTCCTTGGTAATTATACATATTTTATTTTATTCATTTAAAAAATTATTGTGATAAAGAGTCCATAAGCATATCTAGATTGCCAAAGGGGTTGTTGACAGACATAAAAAAGGTTTAAAATTCCTAAAAGCCAGAATCTTAAAATGAATAATATACTTCTGAACATATTTGCAAAAACAAGGACTAGTATAGTGCATCAAAGGCTAGGAAAATCAAAATATGGGTTACTAAACAAATATTTATGAACATATTTGCATTGAAAATTTTTGTTTGGAAAGTTTGAATTGCTAAATGGGTTAATATTACGAAGTTAATATCTCTTGCACTGAGGGAAATAATTACATAAGCAAATAGGTAGTTGTTTGGGAGAAGACAGAATGAAGGAAGTGAGAATATGGCTTATACTCTGATAACTAGAATGTAGGAATAATGGAAATTTTTGAAAGCTTGGGAAAACCAATTTATTAAACTTTAGAAAAGCTCATATAGTCAAATGTCACTTATTCTTATTTCATATCCTATGACAAACAAAAATAGTCCCAAGAGATAACAAGATTACCATATTGATAACATCTTATACTTATATGGTACTTTGCAGTTTATAAATCTCTTTCCTCACAAACCCTATAAGGAAAGCAGTACAATTGTTATCTTCATTTTGTAGATGAGAAAAAGGAGGTTTTGAGAGGTTAAGTGATTATAAAATCACATATTCTATAAGTATGTTGAGTAGAACTGAATTGCATATACTCTCTCAGAAAAATATTCACCTGGTTTTTAAATGTAGTTTACATAGCTAGCACACTGACATCCCAAGTTATGGATGTTTTATGGTATAATATTTTTAAATTACAAAGGGTTTTGTAAGCAAAAATCTCTAAAGGCTGCTTCCTATTATAAATCTATGATCCTATGAAGATAACATATAAATAAATTACAATTGTAATCATATGGGCCATAGAAGTAGGTCCTTCCCTAGCATTGTGACTGTCTGCTGCTGTTATTTTTTCTGTTATTGAGGTTCCATTGTTAGTGATAGAAGGATATCCATTCCAGAAAAGAGAGTCTCCCAATTTCTATTACCTTCTAATATGTTGGCTTCTAATCATAGAATCATAATCTTGGGGCTAGGAAGGTCTTTAGAAGCCATCTAGTATCTCACACACACACACACACACACACACACACACACACACACCTCCTCATCCTAATACATCATTTAGACTTATATTTTAAATGACCTTTGCTTTTTTGTTTTAGTGCTATCCCAAAATTCCTAAAGAATGTGCCAGTAGAATTATTTCATCTGGTGCCAAGGCCTCTCTCATCCACTTTTTGCTTTAAAGAGTGCAGCACTTTTCACATAGTAGACACTCAGAGTTTATACAAGGGATTTGTGTGCCTTAGACAACTGGAAATCCTGTCTCCTTTGTTTTACTCTCCATGGCAAACTTTGAGCTTGTATTTGTGATGTGTGACATGACTTTTAGCAAAATTAACAGATATGATTTAAGAGTGAAATTTTCTGGCATTAAAATATACACATTTATAAAAGTAACAATCAAAAGTGCCCTTTTTCCATTGTACCCTGAGTGGCTTGCCTACACAGCCTCATTTTGTGCTGGTCTCAATATGTATTTATTGAGTTGAACGCAACAACCACAATGTGAATAGAAGATTGTGAATAGAAGGATCCACCCATTGAGGAAAAATGCGAAAAAAAAGAATCTAATTTCATGGATAAAACAAAAAGCTTTATTATTTTTTGGGGGGGGAAGACATTGGGTGTGCCCACAGTAATGAGTTTATGGGAGGACAGAGACAAGAGAATCCCTCACATGGGAAGGCATGCGGATCACAACTAGCATCATTGGAGAGAATGCCCATATTGATGAGATCATAGATCTATTAGAGTTTGGAGTTCAACTTTATTTCCCACCTATGAATGTAGAACTCAGGTAGTGCATGTATGTGTGTGTGTATGCTTGTGCACACACATAAAAGTATCCCCCAATGGTATACAAATATGTGTAAAGCATATGGGCTCCAAGAGACAAAAGTTTTAATGATATTCAGCAATTCAGTTGAAGAATCTGTTCTCACTGTGCTATTTATGAAGCAAATTAAAAACACCTTAGACTAGATAAACTTTTAGTAGGGCTAATTTTGCATTCATAATTAGATTTAGTCAGAAAAGTAGATAGAATGCAGAACCTAAAGTTAAGAAGACCTAAGTTCAAATTTGAGCTTTAATATTTGTGGAGCTAGGTAATCCTGGATAAGTGAATTAACTTCTGCTTGCATATTTCCTGAATTGTAAAGTAGAAATCACAATAATACCTTTCTCCCAGGGTTGTTGAGAGGATCAAATGAGATAATAATTGTAAAGTAATTAATTCAGAGTCTGGACGCCTAATAAATACTTCTCTTTTATTTCCCTACTACCTTGTATGGCCTTGGACAAGTGATTTTATCTCCTAGACCTTCTGTAACATGATGAAAATCTTCTAGCATTCTTCCATTTATGTATAAGGGATTTCCTATAAAAGACAACAAAGCTGTTTATGGGAATTGAATGGCCCCTATTTCCCTTGATTTAGTAGCTTGTTCACCTATGAACATAAGAAGTGCCCCCGACATGGAGTAGGGAACCCAGTTGAATTGGTTAAGGCCATGCCCTACTCCTCTGACCAGAAATATTTTCATAGATGTGATGAAGGAATCTGTTTATAGGAACTAAGAACTTACTAAATTCTTGATTTGTCAAGGCTAAGTAAACATCTTTTTTTGTTAACTGTTCAGTGACTTACATGTGTTTGGTTTAGTCCCAGAATAGAACTCAACTTAACAGGTGCCAGATAACTTGCATTTTTATATCTGTAAAATGAGGATGTGCACAGATGACCTCTGAGTTGCTATGTTATGTTGCTGAAAAGTTACTACCTATCAATCAGAGATGGATCTTGATAAGTCTTAGTCTTATTTTAAGAAATAAAACAGATATTGTGGCACAGTAGAGAATTCTGTGCTTGTGGTCAGGGAGACCCAAAGTTAAATCTTATCTCCAACCCCTGTTGCTTTACATGACCTATGGCAAATCATCTCATGTCTTTGACCCTCCCTGTACTCATCTATAAAATGAGAGGGCAAGATATATTCACTAACCTCCAAGATCCCTTGCAGCTCTACCTTTATCATCCTATGAATTTTTTTAAGTACAGAAAAGATTTTATTTGTGGCAGAGCTTACCAACATGGTCACAACTTCTCAACATTTAGCACATACACACACTCATGTGGATTTCTCGGTGGATAAGCATTTTTGATTATTTATGTTGAAACAAAGATTTAGAGAGAACAGATCCTAGGATCCTATTAAAAAAAAAAAAGTTAGCCAGCACATTGAAAACAGAATGAGTAACCAAATGAAAGATATACACTTGTTTCCTGTAATTGTTCACTTAATTGTTGTAGTTGATTTGGAAACAGAAGTTTCAGTTGGGTAGCTTGAAGTATATGATTAGAACCAGACTTTCTTTGTGTTTCTGTGTCATTACTGTTAAGACTCCAAAATATCTTTCCTTAAATTTCTTAGAATCTAGAAGCAATTAAAGTAGGACTAATTTTTTTTTTTAAGTCTAGAGAAATAGGGTTCATTCCATACTAGTAAGGTCAAGGTGAATGAGGATTTGTCAGAGGAAAATAAATTCCTTTTCCTCCCCCATTAGGTTGCCACAGTTGTTAACAGCATTCCAGTGCATCCCTTCCCAATACCACCTCCATAGCTCTGCCTAAAGAGGAAATCAGATCATCTCAATAAGCTACCAGGTTTTATATGTCAGGGAAGCAAAAGGTGTAGGACATTCAAAGGACTTGGCTTTACTGATTAGAACATTGTTTTTCTTCCACATCTAAGGACAGAGTTGATGCAGGGATGATAGAGGAAACTTCTTAAGAAGAATTTTTAAGAAATGCAGTAAGAATTTAGGGCATTAATAGAAAATTTTCTTTAAGACTTTCTGAACAACAACAACAAAATCACTGACTGGAAAAATACTGCAATAGTATTGCACATGTTTTATTTTAAGTCATATAAAAACCTATGAAATTAACTCCATACAAGAATACATTGTTAGAAGTCATCATCCAAACAAGACTTAAAAAATAATTACACTTTCCTATTACAATATAAATTATATCTCTCCCTACGGTAAGTTCTTAACTTAATGGTTACTTAACTATTTACTAAATTTATTTACTTTAATCGAGCAAAACAACAGTGTGAAAAATTCTGAAGTCAAAAGTCTTTTGGCTTAAAAATGTTTTTGAATTTATATTTGAATTGAGAATGTGATATTGTAGAAATTTACATTTTTATTGATTGATTTTGCATTTATTTTATCTTTATTTCTAAACATATCCCTCCCCTCTCACTTATCCATGTATCTACATCTTGATCATTTGTTCCTAAAAGAAATAAAAAATTATCCATTTCACCAAATCACTAAATCATAAATGTTTCACATCTCCATGTAAGTTATTATCTCTCATTCTAATACTACATAAGACTTGGCTTCTCTTTAAATTTTCCTAAAGCAAGGACATTATGCAAGCGCATAAACCTAAAGAGGGAGTTGAAATGTCAATATACTGCATTCTTAACAGTGTACTAACTCTTGGAGTGAGGGCATTAATTTAATAGACTAGACAGCAAAATCAGTCACAAGATGATGCTTGCCCAATGTAAAAGTATATAATGTACATCATAGTGTACAGTAGTACCTAATGTTTATAAAATGCTTTAAAAAGTTCTTTCCTCACCTTATTTCTCTGAGGTATGGAGTGAAAATATTACTCTCCCCATTTTAGAGATGGTGTGCCAGGACAAGATCAAAAAAATTTGGGATCAGATCCTGCCTCTGACATATGTAACACAAACTCTGGAGTAAAATCATTTAAACTTATTGCTCCAAAGCAACTTTCTAGGATGATAAGTTACAGGCTGTTTGCTGATTTCTACTGATAGAGGAAGTCTCAATACCAGAGGATTCATTGTATCTATGAAATCACAGATATACACCCCGCCCCCCTCCAAAAAAAAAAGTATGGAAAAATGAGAGATTAATGAAGAAATTGTCACTGCCATCTGGGAGAGAGGGTGAGGGGAAAGAGGGGAAAAATTGGAACAAAGGGTTTTGCAATTAATGCTGAAAAATTACTCATGTATATATCTTGTAAATAAAAAGCTATAATAAAAAAAAAGCAATAGCAAAAACTGGAAAAAAAAAAAAAAGGAAATTGTCCTACAGAGTTTAAGAGACTTTCTCACAATCAGAATTTAGAAGTGTCAGGGTCACATAGTAAATATTAGTGCCAAGACAAACCCATGATTCACAAGGCTCTCTTCTTAATAATCATTAAAATGATTAATTATTATTAGTTTGACTTTGGTTGTCAACCTTTTGGTCCATTCTATCATCCCTGAATATCAGTTTCCTCACCTGTAAAATGGTGACAATAATAGCATCTATTTCTTGAAGTAATTGTGAGTTATAAAGTATGTAACAAGGATTAAACACTGTATAATGCCAACTATTATTAGTATCACAATTGACTGCTGTTTTCACATTGGATTATGTGTCAAAATAATCTTGGGTAGATTTGGAAGAGTTATAAATTATTCTCACATCTTCCTTTGTTTCCAAAACTAATTGTTACATGGCTTTTGAAGTTAACCTTTTGATGTGTGATATGTGTACACATGGAAGTACTTAATGTTTGAATTAATGAATGAATGGATGTGCTAAGGGCTCTAATGTATAAAGGAAACCATTAGATTGAAAACATGTTACAGGGCAGGTGTGTTGTTCTAATGTGCTAACTTGACCAGGCAGCTGAAACTCTTTACAAATGTACCAAAGTTAAGAAGCAGCCCCAACACATGCAGCTCTTCACCGGCTTAGAAACAGCTAAGTTTTGTATCTTATTAACAAGAATAATTAGGTAAAATATGAAGCTATAAGAGAATACGTGTTTACTCATCTTCCCCACTAAAAAAAAAAAAAACCCTATTTAAGCTTGCCTTCTGGTCTGTCTGCCTTTGGTCAGTAACAATCATGCCATTTGAAAACTTGACAGAAATCAAAGCTGCTCTAATGCATGGATTGGGGATGGACTTAGATTAGATATCCTTGAGAAACCCTTATATCTTTAAAATTCTGATTCTTTGGTTATAAAATAACAAAAGTTTTGGAGACCCTCTTTTCTGGTATAGATAGCCATCCACTGATTCTTTTAGAGCTACTATTTATCCTTGTTGTAATCACATGTGTTTATAATAATAATCAAATAATTATAATAATAAATGATCAAACATATGTTTTGTGTCTATGTGTCTATGTGCATGTGGTATATGAGTGAATTTGTGCTCTCTATTCACCTCCTTTTCCTTCTATCCCATCTTATTCTGGAACAAAAAAACAAAACTCATTGTTGAGTTGATAACTGCCCTTTTTAAAGTTTTGGATGCTGCTGTATTTGGAGCTTATAACCATATATGGACATTTATGTACATATTATTTATATGTAGTATGCTTTAATTATTTGTATATACTTATGTTTTATGTATATGATGTGGACATGCAAGAGTATGTGCATGCCTCTTCACTAGCCTCTCCTTTTCTTCTATTCTACTTTTTCCCTTTGAGAGAGGGAGAATTGAAACTCATTGTTAGGTTAGTTGTTGGCTTTTGTTTTATTTTTCAGTAATGCCATATTTGGAGATGTGCATCAGTGTGAAGCACGGTTGGGCTTACTGTTTTTCTTTCTTATTCTGGCATCAGTAATTTCCCAAGGCACAGCTGTGTTCATTCTTACAGTGTGCCTCTGCCTGTTCCAATAAAAGCTCATGAATCCAAGTGAGCTCTTGGCAAAACAGTGGGTATTAAAATAAATGCTCTGATCATCTGATTGTGGGAAGGGTGGGAAATTCTTAGAATTCTTTAAGCGAGGTGCCTGGCTGTACCTTATCGCCACCAAGGAATGGCTGCTGAATTTGTGAAACTAACTCTGACCTGGCATGCTGACCCAAAGCGAGGCTTTTCTTTAAAAGGCAGTAGAATTGCCTGTCCTTGACCAAGTCCTAAAACAGTGGCGCTTGCATTGAGGAAAAGTGGGTCAGAGTCAAGAAGTCTTCTCAATCCACTTGGATGGAAGAATTTTTCTTTTCAATGCCAAGTATTCCATAAACCCTCTTATCTGTTTAGTCCCAACTCCTTAGTTCTGATGAAGTTAAGGTTACTGTCTGAGGATTGTTGTCTTGAGTGTAATGGTCTGCATATATAGCACTGTGAATTGGATTATTGTTTATATCCTGATTTTTTTTAACAATAATAATAGCTAGCATTTAAATAATGTTATAAAGTTTACAAAGCTCTCAACAAATTTTTCATTTTATCCACATAACAAACCCAGAAGATGGGTGATGTTATTATTCCTATTGTAGTGATGAAGAGACTGAGGGAAACAGAGGTTAAATGTCTATAGTCACATAGCTATTAAGCATCTGAGACTGGATTCAAATTCAAGTCTTCCTGTTTCTAGAGCCAGGGCTCTATCTACTACCTCAATCAGTTGCAGCTTCTTTGGGCTCCCAAACAAGTATGGAAGTAAGTTTGACTAGAATGACTCAGAATCCGTTAAAAGCTGTTGAGCTTTTATTGAACATGCAGCATCCTGATTTGATCTTTCTTGATCCCTATAGTTATTAGTTCTCTTTCCTTTCTTTTTAAATGATCACATTTATGTTTATTCATTTACGTGTTATGTTTTTCCATCCCCTCAAAGATTCTGTCTATCAGCAAACACTTTTTAAGTGCCTATGAAGATCTACAAAGATGAAAATGAAACAAAAAAGTTAGATTCAATCAGAGGAAACAAAATGAACACTTATTTATATATAAAATATAGATGAGAAATAGAAAAAAATAGGTGAACTTTGGATAGTTTTACCTTTGGATAGGTAAAAGGGGAAAGCAATCCCATGAGTTAATTTTTGTCTACTATCAGTAATCTTTACCAAAATCAGTATTGTGGTTTCACTTGATTTTGTTTGTTTGAATTTGGGTTTTCCTAACACATGCTATACTTTGAAGAAAAACCCTCTACTGAGGTAGCCACATTCTTCTATTGAGAGCATTTAGAGCACTACTGAGTCCCATTTTTAACATTCTATTATACTGTGTGCCCAGAGTGCTTGTATACGAGGCGGGCAACATGGAGCTTTGTGAATGTTCTGTCCTGGAGGTGAACTTGAATGTGGTTATTATGATTTAAGTTCAAGGAGTTTTTAAACACAGCAACTTGAGATGAAACTTTAATTAGAGCCTGGACATTCCAAACATAGAGTTCAAACATCTTTCATTTTATATACAGCTACTTTCTACCAGGTAATAATACAGTACCAAACAATGCAACATAACAAAATAGACATTACTAAGCTTATATTAGGTACAGAGTACTTCCTTAGGCACTAGAGGAGATAACAAAGTTTGTAAAAGACCTCCTTTCAAGAAACTTACTATGCAGATGCACATCATATTATATAACTGTAACCAAGAAAAACAAAATAAAATTTTATGTGAGGTCTGAAGGAGAAGGTCATTATTGACTGGGGGGGGATGATAGAAGTCTTTTGGAATTGGCATTAGAGCTGGTCCTCTAATGCTTCCAGGGATAATTTTTTTCTTTTTATTTTTTCCTCTGTTAGGACAAAAATGCTAACTTTATTTAATTGCATTTTTTTGGTTTCAATATAACAAGAAGTGTGTGTGTGTGTGTGTGTGTGTGTGTGTGTGTGTGTGTCTGCCTTTTAGGAGATCCTTCTGTCTAGAATGTAATTGTTTTGGAAGTGTTAGGAGACTGTCCAACAAGACCAAAAGGAGAGACCAATTCCTTGTGGTAGTTGTTCAGTCATGTTTGGTTATGTCTGACTCTTCATGACATCATTTAGGGTTTTCTTGGCAAAGATATTGAAGTGGTTTGCCATTTCCTTCTTCAGTTCATTTTACAGATGGGGAAATGGAGGCAAAGTTAAGTGACTTAGCTAAGGTCACACAGCCAATAAGAGCCTAAGAATATTTGAACTTCCTTCTTCCTGACTTCAGGCCTCAGTGCTCTATTTGCTGTACCATGTAGCTGCTCCACGAGGGTATAGAGTACTCACAAAAAAAAAAGAAGAGAATTCCTGACTAAAAGGTTTTGAGACAAACAGATTCAAGTGACTTGCCTAAAGTCACACAGCTAATAAGTTTCTTCCTAGTTTCAGACCTAGCCCTTTAACTGTGCCACTTAGCTGACAATTCTTACTCTTTTTTTTTTTTTTAATTTTTATTTAATGATTACTTTATATTGACAACATTATCCCTTGCACTCGTTTCTTTTCCGATTTTTTTTTCCCCTCCCTCCCTCCACCCCCTCCCCTAGATGGCAAGCAGTCCTTTATATGTTGGATATGTTGCAGTATATCCTAGATACAATATATGTTTGCAGAACCGAACAGTTCTCTTGTTGCATAGGGAGAATTGGATTCAGAAGGTATAAATAACCCGGGAAGAAAAACAAAAATGCAGATAGTTCACATTCATTTCCCAGTGTTCGTTCTTTGGGTGTAGCTGCTTTTGTCCGTCATTTATCAATTGAAACTTAGTTAGGTCTCTTTGACAATTCTTACTCTTAATCTAAATGAGTACTAGCTGTTCTTGCTGTACAACTACTTTAAATCTTTCGATAACAAAGACTAAGATGATGTTATATGGAGGAATATAGAAATATAGTAGATCTCTCTACATTACATTATAAAAAATAAAATTGAATAGATATATTATTTACAGTAATCTTATACATTTTTGTAATATAATTTAATGGTCCTGAAGGCGGTCCAAATAATATCTGACTACTAGTGTCAAGCAGTACTTGAGAACAGAGCAGGAACTAACAATTTGTACACTTAAGAAAGAAACAAAAAATACCCACAGGTCAGATTTGAAAGTAGTGATATATAAATAGTTCTTGAAGGATCCTACTTTTCATCAGTGTAGTAATGCCTTCAACCTTCTGAGATCTCAATATATCTGTGAGTTAGAAAGTTCTTTTGTGCAAAACTCTGGAGGCTGAGTGAGGGTAACTGATGAGCCTCAAATCTTTTAAGTGCATTAGATGTCCAATGTAAGCATGTGAAGACTGTCCCTAGCAGAATGGGTGGGTGAAAATAATTTGTTCCAACAACCATGTAGGTATCTTCCCTCTAAGGTTCCCTTCTATATTTAATATGTATCTTGTATGGATGTATTTTTGTACATTTTATCTCCCCCATTAGAATGTAAATTCCTAGAGGATGGAGCCTATTTTTGCTTTTTCTTTGTATCCCAGTGGTTGGTGGTAGTATATAGCAGGACTTCTTAAACTTTTTCCATTCATGACTCCTTTTCACCCAAGAAATGTGTAATCCTGGTTATATAGGTATATAGGTAGGTACACAAATCAAATGTTAACTGATAACAAATCATAATTTCACGATTCCCACATTCAATTACAAGTCCCTACATAGGGTTATGACCCACAGCTTAAGAAGCTGGGGCATAAGTAAGCATTTAATTAAATGCACATTGGTTGATTGATTATTTGACGTGTCTTTCCAGAAACAACAATATAATGTTCTCTTCTCTAAAATATAATCATTCTCTGGGAGCAGATTTCTTGTGGAGCTTCTGGGAGCAGCCTTAGTTTCAGTTCTGAATAATAATCACATCAAATGCAGCCACCTTTAGTTTTTCTTCATTCTGCGCAATAGAATCCTGGCTTCTCAATCTCCCAGAGTGCTCTAGTTGGCTTGTGGGAGCTCCTTATATGTGATCTCTTAAAAGAGTGAACTCTAAAAGTGTGAGAGGTATGAACTCTAATGTGTGAGCTAATGTGTGAACTCTCCCAAATGTGTGAACTCCAAAGGTGTGAACCAATTACATAAGCATTGTTTCTATCAATTCCAATGACTTAGCACCTTGTTTCAAGTTCTGGCCCTTACACAATAATAGTTTAAATTTAATTACTCTTAGGGGCAGCTAGGTGGCGCAGTGGATAGAGCACCAGCCCTGAAGTCAGGAGGACCTGAGTTCAAATCTGATCTCAGAAACTGTCTAGCTGTGTGACCCTGGGCAAGTCACTTAACCCCAATTGCCTAAAAAAAAAAAAAAAAAAGTAAATTTAATTACTCTTCCCAGAAAAAGAAGTACAAAGAGGAGCAAGATCATGAGGCCTTTCAGGAAGATGGCCAACGATTGTTAGGGACAGGAGTATGCTGGAGCCAATTCACATCATGTTTCGCCAGATCCTATTGTTAAATTGTCAACATCAGTACTTACTCAAAAGAAAGTGGCAAACTCTACAAACCAAGATTCACTTTGTTGTTTTGTGGATTTCCAGACTTGGGAAAGTGATGGAGATAATGTTAATAATGCAGAGTATACTTAAAACTGTGTCCTATCTGCAAGCATTTTTTTGGTAGAGCTTGTTAAATATATATCAGCACTCTGCTAGAACAGTTAGAAATAGTGAGCTCTTCTTAAAACAGCCCAAATTTAGAACAAGATTTTTATGCAGGAAGGTGGTACTAGTAAAACATGATGCTTGATGCATAATGAAAGTTTAGTAAATATTTTCTACTTGTTAAATATACATAATTACTATCCCTAAAGTTCCATTATAGCTCCTAAGACACAGACAGTATTGCAGAGTAGTTTAACCCAGACTTTAATTTTAACAGAGATCCCAACGTGGTGTAAAGAAAAGGTATAAAATTTAAATTCCTTGACCAAATTCTGAGAATAAGGAGAAGAAGGTAAAACAGACTAGGTTGATAATATTCTAATTGTGCATTGTTGTAATATTTTTTAATCTTTGATTTAGGGATTCTGATTCTAATCCATAGGAGTCACTAAAATGACTTTTTTTTTTTTTTTTGATAAGAGATCATATTTTTTACTCAGCATTCTACCAGCTTACATCTTCAATAAAATGAGCCAGCTTTTCCCCAAAGGAAATATATATCTTGGGCTTTAAGTTAGATGTTTTTGAAAGATGCAACTTCTCTTTTTGGCCAGTGAAATGGCATTTTGTGTTTCAAATGGTTAGTTCAATAAATAGCTATTGGAATGTGTGCTGTTCATGTAAAATGTCTATGTTCCCATGGCGAATCTGAAGTCAGTTCATAAGTAGTGATAAGTAGATTTTTCTGGAATCTTGGCTACTCATCTCTAAGGAAGATTTTGATTCCTGCCTAGAAGAAAACAGAAGAAGCATTGAACCTGGTTGCTCCTTTGAGAGAGCAATTTGAAGATTGAAATTGGAGTCCAAAAGACTCAAGTTCAAATTCTGTCTTATGCAGTAGTTAGCCTTTGTTAGCCTTAGATTGCTTAGCTGTAAAAAGAAGATAACAATACCCGGCTCACAGAGTTGTTTGTGAGATTTGAATAAAATAATGTTTGTAAATGTACTTTTTAATACATAAATCACTTTATACATGTCACTTAAAAGTATTTGTTTATTTTTAGAACTTCTTTATGAAGTCATAGGAAAAGAAATAAGACCTCAACATGACAGGTGGGAAAAAAAAAAAACAAACAAAAAAAAGTGAACCATTATTCTTTTGAAAACTTCCTTGCTCATTCTTCCTTTCCAACAAAAACGAAATATAGAATATTGATAAAATGTTTAAGGTTGTCACACAAAATCTTAAGCACTACTCAAAATTTTTCCTGTTCTGTAGAGCTGCCAGACCCTCTCACCTCCATGCTGTGAGATATTAGTGCTAGGACTTTAGTGATAAATTATTTTATGTGTGTGCTTTAGCACTTGTTACTGAGATGCCTAATTCAAATGGTATAGCTCAGTTTGTGTCAAATTCAAATAAAAATGGATCTTTGTCACCTACTAACTTAGAAAACCTCAAATTAACATTATCAGTGTTCTATTTATTTTGTTATTTCCTAATAGCATTTCAATCTGGTCTGTAGTTTTGTAGGCCAGAGTTTGCCACTTCTAATATAGCTAATATTCTAAGGGAAATCACAGTTTTAGATCTCTTAAAAACCTCAAACTTCTTATAATTTTCTAGATCAAGGGTCAACAAGCAATAACTCATATGCTGGTGGAAAGCTAATAATACTTTTTTACTTTAAAACTTTATTAAAAATGCAAAAGCCTTTCTTAGCAATCTGGGCTGTATAAAAACAGAAACCAGATTTGGTGCTTAGGGCCACAATTTGCCAATTTCTGCTTTAAGGGTTGTTTTCATGACCAAAATAATATTACTTACTATGTTGAAGGCAACAAACGGCGTATCCAACTGTGGCTGATCAGACCAATACAAACTTGAAAAATTCTACCATAGCTGAATAGTCTGAATATGTGAGATAGAAATAGCTCCAAATTTGCACATCTCATGTTTCTTCTTTCTGTTGTAATTCTGCTTTCCTCAGAGAGCAAATGTGGGCACATCATGATGGGTAGTGCTGTGCTAATGTTTCCCATGTGTCACAATCAGTTCCAAATGTTTCAGAGAGAGCTTGATAGTGTTCTTGTATCACTTCTTCTGCCCTCCATGGGGGCCCTTGCTTTATGTGAGTTCTCCATAAAATAAGTTTTTTATACTAACTTATGTTTAGCATTCAGCCCATCAGAGTTGTGCTCTCTGCATTAGGGTTGGAATGCTTGACATTTTAGCTCAAGAAAGGACCAGTGTCCAGGTTTCACAGGCATATATCATAAGATCAATATAGCATCAATGTGGGAGGATATTCTTTCACTGCTGCATACTACAATCCATCCCCTGTACTTACCCATTTTCTTTGCTTTTGATCATGATTTCCCATTATATAACAGTAGAGAAGTCACTCAAAGTGCTGAGGGCTTTCCTGGAATTGGTTTATATTCCATGGATGGAAATTGGAGTTGTCGTTATATTTTATGCATGTGAATTTAGCAGACTTTTTTCTAGTCAAACATTTCTTAGATAGTACTCCCATCTCTAATTAATTGTTTGTGTAAGTAGATTTTTAGGTAAATCTGATCCTCTGCATGTAGAGGAGGTATACAAAGCTAGCTTCATGGACTTCTATTAAATGTCCAAGTAGACACCATAAGTTCCCTTTACCTGGAGAGACCTTGGGAAGAAGTATGGCATGTGGAATCTAGTTTTATTTTTTGGGAGCTAGAGAATATTTTCAGCACTAGAAGTAATATGACTATGGGCAGGCATTTAGATGGAAAGACACACACACACACACACAACCTCAGAAATTGAGAGGTAGGCAGGCATACATACATGCTCCAGAAGGCATTTGACATCGTGAAACCAAGATTGTGATGCTAAGGTGGCTTATTCTTTCCTCTTCTGTCTACAGATTGCAGGCATTTATGCCAACATTTTTCTATTCTGAAGGTATTCATAATTTCTTATTTTTTTAATAATTTAAAAGCTGTCTTACTCTTGATATAAAATTATGACCAATTATAACTGCTTTATGATTTGTATATTGTAGACATCAATAGAATGAGTTAGTGAATGGATTGTCATATTTATACAGAAAAAAAGATACAAAATTCATTATGGATTATTGGAATGGGAAGGAAAGGCTTCTTCTCACACTTACTTTAGGACTTGAGCTATATGAATGAAATCCTTATGGAGGCTTTTTAAATTAATAACTCTTACAAGCATTCCACTTATAGAAGAAATTAAACTACTTGAATCAGAGCAATCATCTACCTTAGATTATGCAGAAGAAGCAGGAATAAATAGAACTAATTGATGTAAGCCTCAGATAGATTTATTCTTTTCATTGTCCCTTTTCTTTTTGTCCTTGCTGAGGGGCATGATAAAAAGCATGGTCTAAGAGAAAATCCACTTCTAAAACAGGAAAAGATAGAATTTAGGAAAGAGTGAACAAGTCTTTAGGGCAGCTCAGTGGCATAATGAATAATGCACTGAACCTGAAGTCAGCAAGATCTGAGTTCAAATCCAGCTTTAGATATTTATTACCTTTATGACACTGGGCAATTCATTTAACTCTGCTTATTTCTGTTTATTCATCTGAAAAATGAGCTGGAGAAATGGTAAACCACTCTAATATCTTTGCCAAGAAAACCCAAATATTGTCATGAAGAATTGGACATGACTGAAAACTGAAATGACTGACTAGCTACAAGAATATGTATGCCCTTATTCCAAAGTTGGTGTCTTTATAAAGAGGCTGGGAGCCACATTTGTCCCAAAGCACCCACCTACCAATTATGTTTATGTGTATTACATCCTACTTACACTTCAGAGTCCATAGGATGATTTTTCATTTTAGTTTCTCAGAGATTGTAGTATTCTTTGAGGTATAATAGACCATACAATATCATTGAAAGAGTAGTAGTGATTAAAACAAGCAAACAAATAAACAAAAAAACACTCTTGTTTCAGAGCTTTGATATCATTGAAAAAAAAAATTCTCTAACAGCAAACCAATCTGCTCTGCTCTTCTTCTTCTTGTTAATTGTTGGTCCAACTCAATTGCCCATTTGCTTTCAGTAACGTACTGTAAAGCCACTAACTTTCTTTGGGCAAATCATAAATGACAAAAGATTAGATGATCCCATGAACAGAAATGTGAATAAATATGCTTTATAAACTCAAGAGAATAACTTTAGCTTTTGGATGAAAAATACTTTTCACTATGGAAAAAATTCAAATGCCATTACTTGATAAGAAGATGTATTTAAATACTTTGCAACTTTTTCATACAAAAATTTCAAAAAGCCTTTTTTGTTATTGTTATAATTAATATATAATGCTAGCTTAGTTTCCTTGAGTATTTGAGATTTTTCTCCTGTTTAAGGCTGCATATGTTTGTCTTCTAAGTGCTTTTATTGCCTACCCAAATATTTACACAGTGTAAATGCCAACTTGTTACAGGACTTTGGTTACCAGTAAAATATGTAAAATTTGACCTATCTCCTAGATGTCAAAGCTAGTAAAAATGAAGTAGTACTTTGAAAGATGTCCATATTGCTATGCTTCTTTCTTTCTCTTAAAGTGTGACATTTTGTTGCTTAGCAGTTTACTCAATACTGCTCTGGCAATTATTTTTTTTTTCTAATTTTAATATTTTAGTTTTCCAAATAACAAATTTTAGCAATTTTTAGCAATATCAAAGATAATTTTCAATATTAATTAACCTTTGCAGAAGCTTATGTTCCAAATTTTTCTCCCTCTCCTCCACCCTCCCCAAGACAGCAAGCAATCCGATGTTGTTAAATGTGTGCAATTCTTCTAAATATATTTCCATATTTGTCATGCTGCACCAAAACAAACAAACAAACAAACAGATCAAAAGAGGAAAAAAAAACACAAAAAAAGGAAAGAAAAAACAAGCAAACAAACAGGAACAAAAAAGGTGAAAACACTATGTTTCAATCCACATTCAATCTCCATAATTCTCTTTCTTTGGGATATAGAAGGCATTTTCCAACCCAAGTCTATTGGAATTACCTTAAATCACCTCATTGTTGAAAAGAGCTAAGTCCATTATAGTTGATCATCATATAATCTTGTTATCATTATATACAATGTTTTCTTGGTTCTGCTCATTTCACTCAGCATCAATTCATGTAGATCTTTCCAGGCTTCTCTGAAATCAGCCTGTTCATAATTTCTAATCAAACAATAATATTCCATTACACTCATATTTACTCAGTTTCCAGTTCTTTGCTACTATAAAAGGGACTTTTACAAACATTTTTGCACATGTGGGTTCTTTTCCCTTTTTTATGATTTCTTTGGATACAGACCCAGAATTGCTCTCCAAAATGGCTGGATCATTTTACAACTCAATCAACAATGCATTAGTATCCCAGTTTTCCCACATCCCCTCCAACATTCATCATTATCTTAGCCAATCTGAGAAGTATGAAATGGTACCTCAGAATTATCTTAATTTGCATTTCTCTAATCAATAGTGATTTGTAGCATTTTTTCATACAACTAGAAATTATTTTAATTTCTTTGTCTGAAAATTGTCTGTTCATATCCTTTGACCATTTATAAAAATTTGTTTTTAATACTAGATTTATCATATCCAAAACTAGTTTGCCATTCCCCTTCAACTCAGGGAGAATAATAGTACAAATCTTGTTACTATATACACTGTATTGTGTAACTTTTCTGAGTCTTCTAGTCTCTCTATTTTGGAAGTGAAAAGAATTGTCTCAAATTATTCTTTTGTGAATACAACTAATAAAAATTAAAATTGTTTGATAAAGCTCCCAAGAATACATGGAAAGTTTTCTTTTTAAATTGAGAAAGCAAATTTTGAGCAACCCAAGTTTATTTTTTAGATTCAGTTATAGTTCTTTTCCTTTCCAGATATTCAAAATATCTCTGATCTGTTCCTTTCTCTATCACAATAGCCTTATAGTTGCTCTCTGTATCACTTCAATTCCCACAGATGCTAAAATGATTTTCCTCTAGTGCATATATAATTAGGCCTTATCCCTCCTAAACAAACTACAGTGGCTCCCTGTTGAATGCAAATCCCTTTCTTGGCTTTCAAAGCTCTTTACAACCTGGTCCCAAATTACTTTTCCATTTTTATTCACTTTACTGCCCATCATCAACTCTATAGTCCAACCAAACTGGCTTTCTTACGCTATTCATATGCAATACCATTATTTCCTCTCTGTGTGTCTTTGCATTCGCTATTCTCCATCCTTCCTCACCTTTTCCTCTCAGAATCCCTAATTTCCTTTAAGACTCAACTCAGGCACCATTTCCTCCAAGTTTTTCATTTACCATAGACCCCAAAGGAGTCTGTGTTTAGAATGAATTCTATCTGGGACATGTTAAAATAACAGGAATTATTCTAGCTAGAACCTGTAATTAACTTTGGCTCACCATTATAAGAGAAAAATAAAATAAGCAATTAATTAAGCTCCTATAAGAAAGCAATTTAAAAGAATAAACTCTTAAAAAACTGGGTAGTAAGGATAGGAAGATGAAGGAGGAATCATAGATCTAACTCAATCTCTTTCAGCTTCAACATATACTGTGTACTATAGAATGATGAGTAAATATCAGAGTGATAATCTTTAACACAAGATTGTTAAAGAAATTTCATTCATATTTACTTTAATATTACTAAGACATAGTTCATTCCTATTTTAGAGGATTTTAATAGAAATTTTGATATGGTGGGTAAAAACTGAATAAATTAGTTTAAATCCTGACTCTGTTACTATTTGCACCTTCTCAGAAAACTTCCTCTTAACAACCTTCTTTGGATTTAGGTGGCGATCACTCTAATTCAGGCCTTCATTAGCTCTGCTTAAACTACTTAAACAAAGGTATTTAATTGATACCTTTAATCTCTTCCTTCTTCAATCTATATACAGCCAAATTGATTTTCCTTCTATCCTCGAAAAGTTTCAGTGGCTTCCTCATTGTTCCAACTGTAACTGTAGCTATAGATATGTCTTTCTTTACCTTTTTTTTCTCCCATACCTGTAATGCTCTCCCTCACTAGTTAGGAATCTCAAACTCTCTTTAAGTCTCCATTTAGGTGCTACCTCCTTCACAAAGGGATGTTTTTCCTGATTCCTCCAGTTCTCCTCCCCAGTCCAGGGGATTTACTTTATATTTGCTTTGTACATGCTTTGTTCTTCTGTATTGGTGTACAAATTTTTCTTATACTGCTCTCCTTAGAATGTAAGTTCCTTGAGAGCAGACACTAGTTTGTATTTGTTTTTAATCCCCAGCACCTAAAGATACTTAAAAAGTCTTATTAAAGACTAATTGATCTGAATGGAATTGAACAGGTGACCTTGGACAAGTCAAATAGCCTACTTTAAAATGAGAGGGTTCACCTAAAAACAGCTTCTGTGATTTCATCCAGCTCTAACCTTCTTTGAGACTGAAAGAACAAAAAGTTTTCTACTTTAACCCCTTTCTTCACCAGAAACATCACATATTCTGCCATTTTTTTATAATTTTATAATTTTTCATAATTTACTTGGGATATAATAAAATGCAGCTACTTATTTACTGATTTGCCTAAAGTCACATAATGAGTTAACAGGAAAACTCTAAGGGAAACTAAAATCCAATTCTTTTTTTAAATAGTATCTTTCCCCCATTACATATAAAGACAATTTTTAGCATTCATTTTAAAATTTTTTTGAGTTCCAAATTTCCTTTCTGCCTAAGACAGTAAGCAATTTCATGTAGATTATATATGTGCAATCAAGTAAAATGAATTTCCATATTAGTCATATTTGGCAAAAAGAAAAAGACTGAAAGGAAAAAACTAGAAATAATATGCTTTGATCTACATTCAAACTACATCTTTTTTTGCTCTGGATGTAAATAGCATGATTTCTGTCATAAGTCCTAAAAAACTGTCTTAGATCATTATATTGCTGAGAAGAGCTAAGTCATCTGTAGTTGATCAATGTAAAATGTTGCTTTTTCTGTGTACAATTTTTCTTCTAGTTCTGCATCACTTCACATAAGTCTTTTCAACTTTTTCTGCCTGCTTATCATTTTTTTTACAACACAATATTCTATCACATTCATATAGAAACACTTTTTTTTTTTTTTTACCATTTTCCAACTGATAGGCATTCCACCAATTTCAATTCTTTGCCATCACAAAAAAATAGAGCTACTATAAATATTTTCATACATATAGGTCCTTCCTCCCCCTTTTGGGAGGATACAGATCTAGTAGTAGTATTTCTGGATCAAAGAGTATGCACAGTTTGATTGTCTTTAGTCATAGTTTCAAACTACTCTGTAGAATGGTTGGATCGGTAGAACCTAATTCTTAAAAAATTTAGACCATTGGATGGAGCACCAGCCCCGAAGTCAGGAGGACTTGAGTTCAAATGTGACCTCAGACACTTAACACTTCCTAGCTGTGTCACCTAAGCAAGTCACTTAACTCCCATTGCCTCAGGAAAAAAAAAAAAAAATCAGTCGATTTCCCTTTCTACCAGAATATTGACTCTGATTTATTCACTTAAAAATATTTCTCACTCATTAAGCACACTGAGTCAAGATTTTTCTATATTTTCATCATGAAGGTAAGAACCTAAAATTTAATAAGAAAAGTACATACTATTCTGATGATGTTTTTGAGGATTCTGTGACCAAACAAGAAACAACAGTGATGCTTGCCCAATTATCTTTATATTTATTTCCTGACATCATTTTACAAAGTGTATTGTTACTTGATGTGGTTTTTGTCATTAGCCCAATAGATTTACTTTTCTAACATTTGTTTCAACAGTTTGACTTTTCTATCAAAAGCCCCAATCTGTTTCCCCATCTAGCTGCCTAAACCTGCATGTTATGCATGTTAAGGAATTCCTCCTTTTGTTCTTGATGTCAGTTTGTATCTACTCAGTCCTCACCCTTCATTTCTTCTCTTTTGTAAAACCAATTCCTGATCATGCTTCCATTGTCTCCTAAAAATATTGTAATTTCAAGGTAAATGACTAATCAGTGTAAGATTAATTTATATAAAAATAAAAAGCTAAACCAATACTTATCTGTTTTGATTTTCCCCTGGAAATCAACTTATGAAGTATTTAGTGACCTAAGCAGTGACATTAAGAATAACTACTTGGGGAGTGTATGTTCAGTCATCCAGAACTTTACATGACAAAAGTCAATAAAAAGAGAAACTGTGCTCTCTCTTAAATCCCATCCTTACAAGAAAACATAAAAATCACGATAAGAAGAATATGGGAGAGAAGAAGAAGATTTTTAAGGTCTCATGCTTCAGTGTCCTTCTAGATTTCTCATTTAAAGGTGTCATCCAGAGCTACCCATCCAGCACCAACATTTGTGCTTTTCATAAATATGCAATTTGTGAATGTGAGAGAAAAGATTGGGTAAACATCAGTAAAAAAATTTTTGAAATATTTATTAAGCACTTTTTTTATGCAAAGAACTTTTAGCAAAAATAGAATTAATATAGCACTTTTAGGTTTACAAAGCACTTTGCAAATATTATTTTATATTTTTCACACCAATCCTAGGAGGTGGGTGCTATTATTTTTTTCTATTTCCAGTTGGGAGACTGAGGCAAGCAGTTTAAGGCCGAAGGTCACATATCTCATAAGTACCTGAAGCCAGATTTAACATTTTAGACAAGTGTTCCTTCCAATGCACCAAAATAATAAGTACAGGGAGATGTGGGAGATAGGAAAGGGCAAAGAAGAGAAGAAAAAGGAATGAAGAGAGAAATTAAAAAGCAAGGAAATCACAAAAAAGTTTTTATATAAGAGCCTTGAAGAAAATCAAGTATCTAAGAGGCACAAGTGAGGAGGAAATGCCTGGACATGAACCAGCATTTGCAAAGATCCAGAAGAGAATCATGGAATATTATACTCCAGAGATAGTAAACAGGCTCCAAGAGGATTTTGATGTAAAGAGGGGAAGGAGGAGCCTAGATTAGGTTTTCTCAGTAGAGCTGGGGGGAAGGGGGAGTTAGTGTTTGAAGTAATTTGAGGAGATAAGGAGTATCCACTCTAAAAAGTGCAATGGTTCATCAAGAAAGAATAAAGGGACATCAGAGATGAACACAGAAAAAGGGTATGTCCTCTGTTCCTTCCTCACTCCCATTAAAACTCTGATTACATTTTACTTTTCTAAAGATTATTGTTTGAAACAAAGTATCTCAAACCTAAAGTTAGCAAGATTTTTACACTGAATACAGATTACTTTTCTTGCAATTTCCAGAATTATGGTGTAATTTAATTCAGAACTCCAGAAGACTATTTTAGGTAGACTAGAAATGATATAAGAGGAAATGATAGTAGGAGGGAAATTACTTATTAGATAGTTTGAGATGGCAAACTCAACAAAACATGATTACGATTATTTACAAGGCAAGAGATTTTAAATGAGTTGAATGTTTATTGATACTTTCCTGTCCTCTGTGACCTTCGTAGTTTTAATCCTTAAAATCTGGTTCTTATACTATATGCCATTTTGTATCTCTTTATACCAGTTTGGGATTTGGAAATAAATAATAACTAATGTGTTTGCAGATAGATATAGATATATAGTACTTTAAGGTTTGCAAAGCATAAGAACATAGAATTCCAATTTAAAACTGGAAAAGCTCTTAGGGCTCAGCCGCTAAGTCCCAGCCTTTTTTTTTTTTTTTCCCACAAATGAGGAAACTGAGATCCAAGGTTAGTTGGCTCTCCCAGTGTCACACACACGAAACCTACACCTGAATTCAAATGCTGACTCTAAACACTTACTAGCCGTTTAACCCTAATCATGTCATTTAACATCTCTCTACCTTAGTTTACACCTTGTAGGATTGTTGAGAGCATCTAAGGAGATGTTAATATTAAAAGACTATGTAAATGCTAGTCATTACTGTTATTGTTGTTAATTTTGCTGCTTCCTATATTTTTTATATCCATCATCTTATTTGATTTTCTCAACAATTCTGAGGAATATGTCCTATCGATATTGCTATTTTCATTTTACATTTAAGTAGCAGAAATCCTGACTTGGTCAGTCACTATTGAGCATCAGAAAAGGGATTTGAACCCAAGTCTTTCCTAGCTGCAAGCCTACCTCTCTTCCAGTCATTGTCAAGAAGGGTTATCAAGCACTTAGATGTTCTATCCCAAAGTTTCTTAAGCCTTGGGTAACGATTACATGTGGGGGTCACATAACTGAATGTGGCAGTCACAAAATTATGATTTATTATCAGGAAAAGTTTGATTTGTATATTTTATATACATATATACATATCCTGGGTCATATAAAAATTTCTCAGGCAAAAAGGGGTCTTGGATGATAAAAGTTTAAGAAGTCCTATTAACTTGGTGCTGAGCTCTGAATACACAAAGGAAGGCAATTGATAAATGGTCAAAAGATATGAACAGACAATTTTCAGATGAAGAAATTGAAACCATTTCTAGTCATAGGAAAGGATGCTCTAAACTACTATTGATCAGAGAAATGCAAATTAAGACAACTCTGAGATAACATTATGCACCTCTCATATTGGTTAAGAAGATGAATGTTGGAGGAGATGTGGGAAAACTGGAACACTAATACATTGTTGGTGGAGTTCTAAACTGATTCAACCATTCTGGAGAATAATTTGGAACCATGCCCTAAGGATTACCAAACTGTACATACCCTTTGATCCAGAAAAGTCCCTAACTGGACTGATATTCCAAGAAATCTTAAAGGACGGAAAGGGACCCACATGTAGTAGCAAGAAACTGGAAATCTATTGTGTCCTGCTTTCTAGAGCTCCCAAGTTGGGGTGACAAAACATACTGTTGCTTTCTAGAGCCCCCACAGCAGGGTGATTAAAATATACCATACTAGTGGAGAAGTGATGAGGCAGGACTCCCGAGGATGGTAGAAAAATGGAGTCCATTTATTATAAGATCTTTTCCACTTTTATACCCT
Organism: Antechinus flavipes; assembly: GCF_016432865.1. Taxonomy (NCBI): domain Eukaryota; kingdom Metazoa; phylum Chordata; class Mammalia; order Dasyuromorphia; family Dasyuridae; genus Antechinus; species Antechinus flavipes. The sequence goes on from NC_067403.1 coordinate 138,112,948, forward strand.
CATTCCCTAAAGTAACAAAAATACTGGGCATGCACTAAGTTTATACTATGCACATGGGACTACATAAACAACTTGCTATTGTATGTAGTTTGCCACCTGGTATCACTCTGCTTCAATCACAACACAGTTTGTTACCACCCCCTGACTTCTCAGGAAGGCTGAGAACCCTTAGGAGAGATGGGGAGCCGAACCAGACATTGTGAGCAGGTTCCCTCTAGGCTGAAGGGTCTTATACCTCACCCAGAGCTTCCCCATTGACTGTGACCCTCTACAGAAACTGAGTGGATGCCCATCAGTTAGAGAATATGAATATTGTGGAATATTATTGTTCTATAAGAAACAATCAGTAGGATGATTTCAAAGAGATCTTGAGAGATTTACATGAACTGATGCTAAATGAAGTGAACAGAACCAGGAGATAAATGTACACAGCAATAGCAAGATTTTATAATGATCAGTTCTGATGGATGTGGCTTTCTTTGATTCAGACCAGTTCCAGTCATCTTGTGATGAAGAGAGCCATTTGCACCCAGAGAGAGGATTATGGGAACTGTGTGGATCACAATATAGCCATTTGCACCCAGAGAGAGGATTATGGGAACTGTGTGGATCACAATATAGCCATTTGCACCTAGAGAGAGGATTATGGGAACTGTGTGGTTTTTTGCTTGCATTTTGCGTTCTTTTTCATTTTTTCTTTTTGATCTTATTTTTCTTGTGCAGCATGATAATTGTGGAAATATGTACAGAAAATTGCATATTTTTTAACTTATGTTTAACTTAACATATATTGGATTGCTTGCCATCTAGGATAGAGGCAGAAGAGGAAAGGAGGAAAAAAATTTGAAACACGAGGTTTTCCAAGGGTGAATGTTGAAAATTATCTAAACATATGTTTTGAAAATAAAAAGCTTTAATAATAAAATTTTAAAATGCTTCAGAGAAAAAAATATATATACAAAGGAAAGCAAAAAACATGGCCCCTGTCCTCAGGAAGCTCACATTTTAATGAAAGTATCCAAACATACAAAAAACTATTTTTAGAAAAGATATGTGTCTTTTGTATATTTAGTTATTTACCAAGTACATGGGAAATAATAGAAGGCACAATAATGGGAAGGCACCAGAAAATAACCTCTTATGAAAGATGGGACTTGAATTATTTTAGATCAGTGAGGTTAAATTATTTGCCCAATGTTATATGGAGAGTATGTTGCAAAAGTGGACAGGTCTTCCTAGCTTTGAAGTCTGCTCTGCTATATGTTCTATCATTATTATTATTACTATTATTTCAGTTAAATTTTCAATTAAATTTGAGTTTCAGTTAAATGAGATTGTAGGATTTAACCACAAAGCTTATGCTATGCCATTTGTTTCATTCTGTAGGATGTTTTAAAGGAAATTGATTCCATATTACTAAAAACACTTCAAAACCATTCAGATAACTTTATATCAAACTGGCAGACACACCAAGAAATATTCTTGCAAACCTCTATTTATTTCATAACAGAATGCATACTAGTGTAGTGTAGAAGGTATTGCATTTCTGCTTGACATTAGTCAGTGGAACATTTTAAATATTAAGTTTATCAAAAGAATTGTTGTCTGGAAATCATTTATCAAACTTTCCCTTTCTTGCCTTGGAATTTTTAACTGTGCAAAATCCATATTAAATAATAATTGAGTATTAAATATACACTTGGTCTTTAAAGGACAAGAACCTTAAAATAGTAGTATAAAATCTTAAATGAATATGACAGTGATTTACCTATTTTTATTCTATTGTGTCTCAATAGACTATAATTAAATAATTATATCTCTTGTACAAATAATCTCAATATCATATATTCTTCTTGAATATATAAAAATTTACTAGAACTTTTTTGTCATAATCCAAAATTTTTCCATCCAGATTGGAGTTAACATAAAAATTCAAGTCCGATAAAATTCAATGAAGGAAAATTCCTGTAGCTTAAACATGAGTGTGTAATTTATGTTACTAATGAATTTTACCTAGTTTAAAGGGAATGGCCGAATTTATCAGACAGTATTCTCTCATATGCACTTTGCTTCCATCCAAAAGTTAGTGACAATTGTCCAAGAAGTTCTTCAAAGTGGAACTCTGCAATTTCTCTAGCTTTAGGGATGGTTTTCTATGTTCTAACCACTTAACCTCCCTGACTTCCCTAAAATCAGGATCCAATGATGGATTTACAAAGAGACTTGAAATATTTGCAGCTGTACAAGGTGGTAATTCTAATGCTTCTGTACTATCTTATTCTCCTGATGTATTAAAACAAATGCCTTGGGGATAGAAGACCATCTTTGCTCTTTTGTGAGATTTAAACAATCTCCCATGTTGACAACAAAGAGTTAGAACATTCCTTTCCTTGGGACATCCTGATCACATTAAAGATTGCTTACTATTGAGCTTTTCCTGGTCCTCTCAGCCAAAATGAAGTACACTCTCCTTTCTCAGATTACTTTTTGTTTCATTTCCTATCAACATTTTGTAAACCCTCAGTTGAATTAAGCTCCTTACAGTCAGGGACTATTTTTAATATTATCTCTTTATTCTCAGGATTTAATATAGTATCTGCATATGATAGGCATCTACTATTTGTCAAATTGAATTGAATTGAATTCATCTTGGGATGAATAAAATAGTTAATGATGATGACCATGATCCACAGAATGTTAAATACAAAAGAATAATAGTAGCATAGTGACTAGTTTTAGGACCATTCATCCCTGAACACCATTGGGGGAAAAAAAAAAGAACATTATAATGATAACAACAAAACTGACTGAACAATTGAAACACAACATTAATCCATGAAAACCTAAGAACAATATTTTTTGATTAATGTTACCATCCCAAATACATTCTCCAACCTTCATGTAAAAAATTTCATACTATAGAGTCCTACCAGAAATAGGAATAAAGACTAGAGTTATGATTTCATTGACATGGGAAACATCTTCCATCAATGGAAGTTGTTACTTTCTTTGCAACTTGGGGTCTTGACAGGTACCTCAAAAACTGAATGTTTGAGTGACTAGTAAGTGTTCAACAGTCAACATATGTCAGAAGTAGGACTTGAACCCAGATATTCCTGTCTTTGAGAATAGCTTATTATCCACTATGCCTCTGATATAATGAATTAATTAATTAAAAGGTCTTTTCACCATCTAATTAAGGCACTTTATGTATTACACAAATGATCTCAGAATGAAGGTTCTATATTAAGAGATATTAAATTGTAACTCAGTCTTTTCTGTCTAAGTAGATCTCTTTCTATTATCTGTCCCTCAAATGGTTTATTATACTCACTTATGATAACATTGTCACTTGCATTTTTGTTGGCAAAAATTTTAGGGCTATATTATTCTCTCCAAAGCTTAGCCAACAAATATTTTTCATTGCATTCTTTGTCTGTTTTTTGAAGAAAAGGAGAAACACTAATTAATTTAGATTTGCTTAGAGAGACCAAAAAGTAGAGAACTTTCCAAATGAAGCATTTTATTAAACTACTAAAATGATTTGTTTTATTTAAATTTTTATCTTATCTCTTCATATGCAGCTCTTTTCCATCCCTGTGAAAGGTACTTTTTATGTAGGTAAATAGTTTAGTTGGTGAAAAAAAGAAACAGAAAAAAACTTTCATGTAACAAAAAACAAATGAAATCAATTTGTGAAGAGTTCAACTTCTCTCAGATAAAATGTGTAGGAAAGATAAAGACTGTAAATAGAATTGGATAGAAAACTGCCCTTCAGATGAATATATTGTTAGACCTAGTATTTGAAACAAACAGCAGTGTTGATGTAATTATGGTAGAGGACATCATTTTCCATCAGCCCAGTTACAAACGACTTTTTAAGTTCAAAAGTCCTAAGTTATCCAAATTATAAATCAAATAATTGCTTGGAAGACTGTGGGAAGATTAAAGAATTTTGGGGATTATGCCTTTTGAGTTTTACTTCATAAGGTAAAAATGAATCACTGATCACGAGAAAGTTCTGATTTGAGGAAGTGAGAATGTAAAAAAAATTTTTTTTTTTTATTCTACAAAAAAGTCATCAGAAAAATGAGCTAACAGAAAGTCTTTAGCTTCTTCACTGAAAACCTGCTGACTGGAGAAGAGTCTTTGTTTTCCTCTTTCACAGATTTAAAAACTACCCGGAAGTTCACTGAAAGAGAACTGAATACTATTGCAGTTTGAGCCCCTTACTTTTCTTTGCCCTCTATAATTTGAGAAAGCGGAATCCTCTCTGGAGGATCCAGTTGCTTTCTATTATTGTCCTTTTGAATGAGAAGGGAAAACAGAGGGAGAAAGATTTTGCTTCTATTTTGCTTTAAGAGGAGTTTTGACTTCTGAGAGACAATTTTGTTATTGTTCAGTCATTTCAGTCATTGTCCAACTCTTCATGACTTTATTTGGGGGTTTTCTTGGCAAAAATATCCGAGTGATTTACCATTTCTCTTTTCGGCTCATTTTACACATGAGGAACTAAGGTAAAGAGGGATTAAGTGGCTTGCCCAGGAATTTGAACTTACTTAGATCTTCCTGACTCCAATGAAGCTGATGTTTATCCACCTCAGAGATAGGGTTCTGAGTGAGGAACTAGCCGGGCTTGCCTGCACTCTCCCGAGAGCCTACCTGAGGAATGAACTACTCATCACTAAATTAACATAATTTCTTTGTGCATTGTTAAGGATAGCTGTGAGTTAAAAGAACTTGTCATGACTTCATCAGTAGGAAAGGAGTGGCTTAGGATAAACAAATTCATATGCCACTAGTTATTCCTGAAACTAACTAGGAAATCAAGATTTGCAATCCAGAATTTTGAGTTGTGATGAGCACAAGTTTAATTTCTGTGGTTTCCTGTTAGGTTTTGCAAATTGGTGAAAGAATATGGATGAACTGTGATGTGTTGATTTGCCTTATGTTAAGCCTTTGTTGTATGATTTTTCTTTATTTTACCTTATAAGTATTTTATGTTTGAATCATTAGTGTTGAAAACTAATTTTGTATTAAATTAATTTTCCTACATTGATGGGAATTCAGGAACTATGATGTGTGTTTTTCACCACCATCTCCTACAGTTACAGAATCCTGTGTGTGTTTGTCTGTCTCTCTCTCTCTCTCTCTCTCTCTCTCTCTCTCTCTCTCTCTCTCTCTCTCTCTCTCTCTCTCTCTTTTCCTCTCTTTCTCTTCCTTCCTCTCTTTCTCCTCCTCTCTCTTTTTCCTCACTCCCCAACTTTGATATAGTCACATGGCAATGACCTTTCTCTAGGAGCTCCATGGCTACCAGTGAGAGGACAGATTAGGAGTGAGTCAACCCAGAAAGGGAGAGTTTCACATTCTGCGGTCTTGAATACATGAAAGCATGTCCTACTCTCTTTTTCATGGTCATTCACTGGCCCTTTTCTGTTTTGTTGTGTGAATGTAAAAGTCATTTGGACCTTCCTGTTTCACCTTATCTGATATCACTCTATGTGTTTTCCCATGCCAAATACCAGATCTTGCATTTTGCTGATTTAAGACATAGCTATTAGTTACTATTTTTAGTGCCATATATTCTCTTTTTAGAATTGTACAGCCAGGAATGTTCTATAGAAGAATTGAAGTTTGATTTTTATTTTTGTTTTTTAAACTTTGAATGATTCAGAGTTCTGTAATTTTCTCTATTTAAAACAGCTGTGTTATGATAGAAAACAACATTTTAAAATTTTTACCTAATGCTTGAGCCATAACATTAGTGTAGCTTTCTCCTCTGCTGTCTATAAGTGAAGATTGTCTCCATCAGCTTGAGGGATATGACTAAGAAAGCATTTTTGAGTTACAGCAGTGATCTTTTTATAAACCTAAACTCAGTAAACTAGCATTTAATAAGAACCTACTATGTGCCCGGTATTGTGCTATGATTGTTAATAACAGAATCAGAATTCAAACTTGAGCCCTGTGACTTAAGTTCAAATACTCATTCCATTAAATCATACTGATTCCCAATAAAAGCTAGTATTTCTAAAATTAATGGGAAGTTATAGAATTTTTGTATCCCCTATTTGTTTGAACAAGAAAATCCTATTTTAAATGTATCATAACACAGAAGACAGGAGAAGAGAGCACAGGTTTCAACTGCACTGGGAAAGATTTAGATTAGAGCTCAGAAAGAACTCTATGACTATAAATTTTGAAATACTATAATAGATGGTTATGGGGCTTTTTTGTGGAGAGTTTTTTAGTCTATCAAGAGGCATTTACATTAAACGACTTACTATATTTCAGGCACTGTACTAAGTCCTGGAGATACAAAAACAAAGTGAAGACAGCACTGCCCTCAAGAAGTTTGCATTCTAAAAATGTTAGTGGCAGCCTTCTTTGCAGTGGCAAGAAACTGGAAACTGAGTAGATGCCCATCAATTGGAGAATAGCTGAATAAGTTATAGTATATGAATGTTATGGAATATTATTGTTCTGTAAAAAACAATCAGCAAGATGATTTCAAAGAGGCCTGCAGAGACTTTTATGAATTGATACTAAGTGAAATGAGCAAAACCAGGAGACCACTGGGAACTGATTGTGGTTCATAACATAGTATTTTCACTCTTTTTGTTGTATATTTTCTTTCTCATTTTTATTCTAGTATGATTTGATTTTTCTTGTGTAGCAAAATAATTGTATAAATATGTATGTATATATTGGATTTAACATATATTTCTACCATATTTAACATATATTGGACTATTTGCAACTAGGAGAGGGGGTAGAATGGTGGGGTATTGGAACACAAGGTATTGCAAGGATTGATGTCGCAAAATTATCCATGCATATGTTTTGAAAAATAAAAAGCTTTAATTAAAAAAAAAGAAGCTTGCATTCTAATGAAGGAGAAACTACATGGACATGCTTAGGCATTTATAGGATACTTGCATTCAAAATTACTTGAGAAGGAATGATACTAGCAACTACTAGGCCTTTTTGAAAGTCCTGCAGAAGATGGGAGCAGAACTTAGTCTTAAAGAAATTAGGGAAACTAAGTAAAAATGAGGAGGAGAGATTGTATGAGGTATAGCCAGTACCAAGGCATAGATAGGGCAACTGGAGTTTCATATGTGAGAAACAGCAAAAAGGTGAGTGTGACTGTATTTTGGGATGCTTGGAATAATGTGTGAGAAGAATGGAAAGATAGGAAGGGGCCAGGTTTTAAAGAGCTTTGTTTTTTATCCTTTGTTCTTGAAAAGAACCATAATGAGAAAGTGATACCATGACATACAAATGAATTGGTTTTAAGTGAGGGAGGACTATGCAAGGTCACCAGCTTCACTTTTCCTTCTAGAGCCATCTGGGTCCAGTGACAAGGTATAGCTCAGGAGGACTGCAAATGGCTCTGGATGCAGGGGGAGATCTTGGCCCTTTTAAGTTCAGATCTTAGCAGGTCTCAGTTGATTGAAGCCCCACCCATTGAATGAATAAGGCTAGTGTTTGGGGTAATTGCACCTACCCAAACTGACTACTCACTCCAAATAGAGGAGTCACTCCAAATGATGTACAGAAAGAATTTATTAGAATCTCGAGAAGTGGACTATCCTGGCCTGTGGGCCTGAAAGAACAGCAAGGATACCCACAGGAGGAGAGTCATTCACTTGAAGATGCTTACAACTTTTATACATTTTAGACAAAGAACCCCAAAAATCTCATCCTCTATAGGTTGTGATTGGTTTTTTAAACCTTTATCCCCCTATTTGGTCAGTGGAATGCAGTGGAAAGGGTGATATACAGCTTCGGCCACTTAATTCCTTCTTTGGACAATGGAATGCAGTCCAGGTCTCATTTAAATCATGTGACTGGGACCTATAGGCCTGATCTACTTTAGCTAACATAATCAATGTTAGCTGATCAATATGTGCTTAATCTGTAAGTTCACCTTTCCATACTCTAGGAAGCAATTGAGACAAAGAATCTCCTCTTTCACCTAGTCTGGGTAATCTAGGTAAAGAGCTTTAAATATCAAATAGAAGAGTTGACATAGGGTATCCCAAAAGTCATAGTGCAGTTTTCAATTTTAATAGCTTTGGGATAGGCTATATTCAGTCCTAGAGTTAATAGTGAAATACTGAAAGGTTTTAGGTTGCTAGATGGTGTGTGTTGGATAGTGTGCTGGTCCTAAGGTCAGGAGGGCCCAAGCTCAAATAAGACCTCAAATGCTTATGAGCTGGGTGATTGGGGGGAGGGGGTGGAAGGGGAGAGAGTGTCTCTTAATCTTGTTTGCCCCAGTTGCTCATCTGTAAAATGAGCTGGAGAAGGAAAGTAAGTTAAGGAGAGTAATATAAGGAGTAAAACAACTCAGCAACAAGAGTTTGAGGGAATAGAGGACAAGGTGGTTAATATTATTGGACGTGATTTAGGAAAACTGCTTTGGCAACTTTTGTAAAAGTCAGATTGGGGCAGAAAGATCAATTAGGAGACTCCTTCAGAACAGTAGACAAAAAGCAATGGAGGTCTGAACCAATAGAGATTTATAAAGGAGACAGACTGAATGCAAGAAACCTTTGTGAAGGTAAACAAACATTTGGCAATTAATTGGGCATCCAAAGTGGGGAGAGGCAGAAGAGAGAAAAATCAAGGATGACTCCAGTAGAAAAATTACTGTTTGGCTTCCTCTTATTTTGCTGCTATTCTGTTATATACTAGGAAGACTAATAACCAGACTTTATGGAATTGTGTCTAAAAAAGTTTGACTCCAAATGAAATTGAGAAGAGTTGGTTGTTTTGGAAGGTGCTTGAACTTTTAAGGAAGTCATGGACTCAATGAGAACATTAACTTTGACTCTTCAGAAGATCTGTTTTGCAAGCCCCACTATACTCCAGTCCCTCAATAAATTCCAATGGCTCCCTTTGTCTTCAGGATTAAATATGAAATCTTCTGCTTGGCTTTCACATCCCTTCAATCTTTTCCTATTTTCTAGTTTTCTTACAACTTATTCTCCTCTACATACTTTATAATTCCTACACAGTGACCTCCTCACAGCTTCCTTTTTTTTTTTTTTTTAAATAATTTTTTATTGATAGAACGCATGCCAGGGTAATTTTTTACAGCATTATCCCTTGAATTCATTTCTGTTCCGATTTTACCCCTCCCTCCCTCCACCCCTTCCCCCAGATGGCAAGAGTCCTTTACATGTTGAATGAGTTGCAGTATATCCTAGATACAATATATGTGTGCAGAACCAAACAGTTTTCTTGTTGCACAGGGAGAATTGAATTCAGAAGGTATAAATAACCCGGGAGGAAAAACATAAGTGCAAGCAGTTTATATTCATTTCCAGTGTTCTTTCTCTGGGTGTAGCTGCTTCTGTCCATCTTTGATCAATTAAGGCTCTCTTTATCAAAGAGGTCCACTTCCATCAGAATACATCCTCAAACAGCATCATTGTTGAGGTATATAATGATCTCCTGGTTCTGCTCATTTCACTCAGCATCAGTTCATGTAAGTCTCGCCAGTCCTCTCTGTATTCATCCTGCTGGTCGTTCCTTACAGAACAATAATATTCCATAACGTTCATATACCACAATTTACTCAACCATTCTCCAATTGATGGACATCCTTTCATTTTCCAGCTTCTAGCCACTACGAACAGGGCTGCCACAAACATTTTGGCACATACAGGTCCCTTTCCTTTCTTTAGTATCTCTTTGGGGTATAAGCCCAGTAGAAACACTGCTGGATCAAAAGGTATGCACAGCTTGATAACTTTTTGAGCATAGTTCCAAATTGCTCTCCAGAATGGCTGGATGTGTTCACAATTCCACCAACAATGTATCAGTGTCCCTGTTTTCCCACATCCCCTCCAACATTCCCCATTATCTTTCCCTGTCATTCTAGCCAATCTGACAGGTGTGTAGTGGTATCTCAGAGTTGTCTTAATTTGCATTTCTCTGATTAATAATGATTTGGAGCATATTTTCATATGTCTATAAATAGTTTCAATTTCTTCATCTGAGAATTGTCTGTTCATATCCTTTGACCATTTATCAATTGGAGAATGGTTTGATTTCTTATAGATTAGGGTCAGTTCTCTATATATTTTGGAAATGAGGCCTTTATCAGAATTTTTGATTGTAAAAATGTTTTTCCAGTTTATTGTTTCCCTTCTAATCTTGTTTGCATTTGTTTTGTTTGTACAAAAACTTTTCAGTTTGATATAATCAAAATTTTCTATGTTATGGTCAATAGTGATCTCTAGTTCTTCTTTGGTCATAAATTCCCCCCTCTTCCACAGGTCTGCGAGGTAAACTATCCTATGCTCTTCCAATTTATTTATAATCTCATTCTTTATGCCTAGATCATGAACCCATTTTGACCTTATCTTGGTGTACGGTGTTAAGTGTGGGTCAATGCCTAGTTTCTGCCATACTGATTTCCAATTTTCCCAGCAATTTCTGTCAAATAATGCATTCTTATCCCAGAAACTGGTGTCTTTGGGTTTGTCAAACACTATATTATTAAAGTTATTGGCTGTTTTGTCCTTTGAACCTAACTTATTCCATTGATCAACTAGTCTATTTCTTAGCCAATAACAGATGGTTTTATTAACTGCTGCTTTATAATATAATTTTAGATCTGGTACAGCTAGGCCACCTTCATTTGATTTTTTTTTCATTAATTCCCTTGAAATTCTTGACCTTTTGTTTTTCCATATGAATTTTGTTGTTATTTTTTCTAATTCATCAAAGTAGTTTTTTGGGAGTCTGATTGGTATAGCGCTAAATAAGTAGATTAATTTAGGTAGTATTGTCATCTTTATTATATTTGCTCGCCCAATCCAAGAGCATTTAATATTTTTCCAGTTGGTTAGATCAGACTTAATTTGTGTGGAAAGTGTTTTGTAGTTTTGCTCATAAAGTTTCTTCCTCACAGCTTCCTAAACAAGATACTTTTCCTTCCAAAAGGAAAGCATTTTCACTAGCTGTCCCTCATTCCTGGAATATACTTCCTCATCTGTACTTCTTGACTTCCTTCAAATTTCTGCTAAAATCTTACCTTCTGCAAGAAATCTTTTCCAAGGTTTATCACCATTATTATTCAATATTGATTAGAAATGCTAGCTTTGGCAATAAGAGATGAAAAAGAGATTAAAAGATTTAGAATAGGTAATGAGGAAACCAAATTATCATTCTTTGCACATGATATGATGGTATACTTAGAGAACCCCAGAGAATCAACTAAAAAGAAATAATCCACAACTTTAGCAAGTTGTAGGATACAAAATAAATCCACATAAATCATCAGCATTTTTATACATCACTAACAAGATCCAACAGTAAGAGATAAAAAGAGAAATTCCATTAAAATAACTATCGATAATATAAAATACTTGGGAATCTATCTGCCGAGGGAAAGTCAGGAACTATATGAGCAAAATTACAAAACACTTTCCACACAAATAAAGTCAGATCTAAACAATTGGAAAAATATTAAGTGCTCTTGGATAGTTCGATCAAATATAATAAACATGACAATACTACCTAAACTAATCTATTTATTTAGTGCTATACCAATCAAACTCCCAAGAAACTATTTTACTGGCCTAGAAAAAATAACAACAAAATTCATCTGGAAGAACAAAAGGTCAAGAATTTCAAGGGAACTAATAAAAAAAAAAATCAAATGAAGTTGGCCTAACTGTACCAGATCTAAAATTATATTATAAAGCAGCAGTTACTAAAACCATTTGGTATTGGCTAAGAAATAGATTAATTGATCAGTGGAATAGGTTAGATTCAAAGGACAAAACAGTCAATAACTATAGCAATCTAGTGTTTGACAAACCCAGAGACCCCAGCTTTTGGGATAAGAACTTACTGTTTGACAAAAATTGCTGGGAAAATTGGAAACTAGTATGGCAGAAACCAGGCATCAACACACACTTAACACCATACACCAAGATAACGTCAAAATGGGTTCATGACCTAGGCATAAAGAATGAGATTATAAATAAATTAGAGGAACACAAGATAGTTTACCTCTCAGATCTGTGGAAGAGGAAGGAATTTATGACCAAAGAAGATCATTACTAATCACAAAATAGAAAATTTTGATTATATCAAATTGAAAAGTTTTTGTACAAACAAAAGTAATGCAGACAGGATTAGAAGAGAAGCAGTAAATTGGGAAAATATTTTTACAGTCAAAGGTTCTGATAAAGGCCTCATTTCGAATATATATATAGAGAAGTTGCTCTAATTTATAAGAAATCAAGCCATTCTCCAATTGATAAATGGTCAAAGGATATGAACAGACAATTCTCAGACAAAGAAATTGAAACTATTTTTAGCCATATGAAAAGATGCTCCAAGTCATTATTAATCAGAGAAATGCAAATTAAGACAACTCTGAGATACCACTACACACTTGTCAGACTGGCTAGAATGACAGGGAAAGATAATGCAGAATGTTGGAGGGGATGTGGGAAAACAGGGACACTAATACATTGTTGATGGTATTTATTGATTCTCCCTGATTCATTTAAATCTTTTTTTTTTATCACATATCTTTTAATTGGTCTATATAGTTTATTGCAATTATAAGTACTATTTCCCTTAAGTAGTATTAATATTGAGTTGTGGAACAATTTCCCCATATGACCTGAAGTATATTTTAATGGCATAATAATGCTCAGACCTAAAGAAATATAAACTCTGAGGGACAGAACCAAGATGGTGGAGAGGACAAATGCTTCCTTCCGAGCTCTCCTTCTGCCCTCACACTAAATATGAAATTCAGCCACTTAAATAGTGCTAGACTGACAGAATTCACGAATATTGGGAGAGCAGCAAATTACCCACAGAAGATAATTTTTTAAATCACCAGAAAAGGTCTGTTTTGATTGGGTGCAAGCCCAGGAGAAGGCCAGGCACAAACACGGAGGCCAGAGCAAACTGGGAGGGTGGGGGGAGGACGGTCTCTGGAGGTAGAAAATCTATGAGGAGGACACTATCACAGTGTTAACTACTCTGCCCTGGTTGCAAGCAGAGAAGTTATAAAACATCCAATACAAACACAAAAAGTAAAGAGAGTATTCCAAAATTGCCATAGTCTCACAGGACCTGGCCACTCCCACCAGAATCAGGAGTGACTCAGCACTATCCCAGCATAGCTGTTGATTCCAGTGCAGCTGCTGTCGATTCATGGTCTGTAGAGGAAGCTCAGAACCTCCTTACCCTAAAAGCAGATCCCAATTAAAAAAAAAAAAAAAGAGTAAAAAGGAAAAGTGAGCTCTGACTATAGACAGCTTCTATAGTAAAAGAGAACAGATTTCAAACCCTGAGAAGATTAAAAGCAGATTGTCTCCATACAAAGTCCCAAAGGGGGATATAATCTGGTCCCCATCACACAAGACTCTCCTAGGAGAAATTAAAAAGAATCTTAAACGAGAACTAGAAGAAAAATGGGGTTAGGAAAGGAAAACTCTGCAAGAGGGTTTGAAAAAGGCATATAACTCATTAAAAGAAAGATTTGTTGAAGGAGGAAAAGAAAACAACTCCCTGAAATGTGAAAAGGAAAAGTTAAAGAACTCTCAGGAAAACAGAATTTGTGAATTGGAAAAAGAAAATAACTCCTTGAGGCAGCTAGGTGGTGCAGTGGATAGAGCACCAGCCCTGAAGTCAGGAAAATCTGAGTTCAAATCTGATCTTAATACTTAACACTTCCTAGCTGTATGACCCTTGGCGAGTCATTTAACCCCAATTGCCTCAGCAAAAAAAAGAAAGAAAGAAAGAAAAGAACTCCTTTAAAAAAAAAAAAGTGTAATGGAAAAACGTCCATAAAACAAAACAACTCATTATTTAAAAACTCAATTGGACAATTACAAAAAGAAGGAAAAAAAAGGAAATAAAGACAATAATTCATTAAAAATCAGAATTGAACAAATGGAGATGAATGTCTTGATGAGCCATCAAGAATCCATCAAGCAAAACCAAAAAATTGAAAAAAATTGAAAAAAAATGTTAAATACCTGCTTGGGAAAACAACAGACCTGGAAAACAGATCTAGGAGAGAGAATCTAAGGATTATTGGACTCCCTGAAAATCATGATACAAAAAAAGAGACACTATTCTTCAGGAAATTATCAATGAGAACTGCCCAGATGTCATAGAATTACAAGGTAAAAAAAAAAAAATAGCCATCAAAAGAATTCATTAAACACCTACTGAAAGAGACCCCAAAATTAAAATTCCAAGGAATATTGTGGCTAAATTTCAGAACTATCAAACTAAGGAAAAAAACATTACGAGCAACCAGAAAAAAACAATTAAAATAAGGATCACTCAGGATCTAGCAGCTTCCATATTAAAGGATCGAAGGGCCCAGAATCTGATATTCCAAAAGGCAAAGGAACTTGGAATGCATCCAAGAATAAACTACCCAGCTAAACTGAGCATTTTATTCCAGGGAAGAAAATGGGCATTCAATGAAACAGGTGAATTCCATTTATTTCTAATGATGAAAAAAACAGAGCTAAACAAAAAATTTGACCTCCAAATATAGGACTCAAGAGAAGCATAAAAAGTTAAAAAGAACTCTTGAGAACTGTATTTCTGTTATCGGCATACATAGAGAGTGCATGCATAATTTGATTTTACTATTATAATATAAAAAAGGAACTAGAGGTAGAAAGGGGATTATACCAGAAAAGGGGAAAAGTAGAGGGAAAAAGAGGGAAATTATATCTTGTGAAGAAGCAAAGGAAATCTATTATATCTGAAGGAAAAAAGGGAGGATTGTGTGATTCTTACTCTCATCAGATTTGGCTCAAAGAGAAAACATTAGACATATTTGGTTTACAGAGAAACTTCTCTCACTTTATTGAAGTGAAAGAGGAAGGGGAAAAATGAAAAGGGAAGAGGTCTGCTAAATAGAAGGGAATACAGAAATAGTAGGGGAAAGGTATAAGAAAGGAAGAGGGACTCCAAAGGGGGAGGCTGCTTGAGGCAAGTGGTGCCCATAAATTAAATATAGGGGAAGGGGGGAGGAGGGAAAGAAAAGAGAAAAGTATAATCTAGAGATAGTAAGATGGCAGGAAATAAAGAATTAGTAATTTTAACCTAAATGAGAATGGGGTGCACTCTCTCATAAAACGAAGGCAGATAGCAGACTGGATTAAAAGCTAGAATCCTACAATATGTTGTTTACAGGAAACACATTTAAAGCAGGATGATACATACAGAATAAAAGTAAAATGCTGGAGAAGAATCTATTATGCTTCAGGTGAGGTAAGAATAAGCAGGGGTAGCCATCCTGATCTCAGATCAAGCAAAAGCAAAAATTGATCTAATTAAAAGAGATAAGGAAGGAAACTATATCTTACTAAAACCATAGATAATGAAGCAATATCAATACTAAATATATATGCACCAAGTGGTATAGCATCTAAATTCCTAAAGGAGAACTTAAGAGAGCTGCAAGAAGAAATAGACAGCAAAACTATAATAGTGAGAGATTTCAACCTAGCACTCTCAGAATTAGATAAATCAAACCACAAGTTAAAGAGGTAAATAGAATATTAGAAAAGTTAGGTATGATAGATCTTTGGAGAAAACTGAATGGAGACAAAAAGGAGTACACTTTTTTTGAGGCAGTTCATGGAACCTATACAAAAATTGAACATGCATTAGGACATAAAAACCTCAAAATCAAATGCAGAAAGTCAGAAATAGTAAATGCATTCTTTTCAGATCACAATGCAATAAAAACTACATTCAATAAAAAGCCAGGGGAAAATAGACCAAAAATTGGAAACTAAATAATCTCATCCTAAAGAATGAATGGATGAAACAGCTAATCATAGACACAATTAATAATTTCATCAAAAAGAATGACAATAATAAATAAAATTTGTGGGATGCAGCTAAAGCGGTAATAAGGGGGAATTTTATATTTCTAGAGGCTTACTTGCATAAAATAGAGAAATAATCAATGAATTGGACTTGCAACTAAAAAGCTACAAAAAGAGCAAACTAAAAATCCCCAATCAAATACTAAACTTAAAATTCTAAAAGTAAAAGGAGAGATTAATAAAATTGAAATCAAAAAACTATTGAATTAATAAATAAAACTAAGAGTTGGTTTTATGAAAAAAAAAAAACCACCAAAAAAAAAAAAAAAAAAAAGATAAACCTTTGGTAAATTTGATTTTAAAAAGGAAAGAGAAAAATCAAATTGTTAGTCTTAAAAATGAAAAAGGAAAAATGAAGAGGAAATTAGAACAGTAATTATGAGTTACTTTGCCCAACTTCATGCCAATAAATTTAATAATCGAAGTGAAATGGATGAATACCTACAAAAATAAAGATTGCCCAAATTAAAGTAGTAAGGAAGTAAATTGCTTAAATAGTCCCATCTTAGAAAAAGAAATAGAACAAGCTATCAATCAACTCCTTAAAAAAATGTTCCCATGACCAGATGGATTTATATGTGAATTGTACCAAACATTTAAAGAACAATTAACCCCAATACTATATAAATTATTTGAAAAAATAGGGAATGAAGGACTCCTACCAAATTCCTTTTATGACACAGACATGGTACTGATACCTAAACCAGGTAGGTTAGTGTCGACTGCGCTAGCATCCCAGATACCTCAGAATCAGCCAGAGTCCTGACCTCAGTGCATTGACTCAATATCAGCCCTCTACATCTCCCGCTTTCTTTTGTTATAGAACACAGGTGGTCACGCCATCCCTGACTTCTCAGGATGGTGAGAGCCCCTAAAAGGAGGTGATCATGCCTTCCCTGATTTCTCAGGAAAAGAGGTAAAGACACCAAAAAGGAGGTGATCATGCCATGCCCCCCCGCTGACTTCTCAGGAAGGGAGGTGAAAGCACTAAAAAGGAGATGATCACGCCCTCCCCAACATCTCAGGAAGAGTGATGAAAAGCACCAAAGGGAAGTGGGAAATTAAGCCAAATATTGCTAGCGGGTTTCTGGGCTGAAGGCTCTTATTAGAAACAGGTATGCACAAACCCATTAGCATGGGAGGTATTGCACAAGCACATAGCAATAACGCACAGGCTATTAGTGGTAACTCTCCCCACAACCAGTGCAGGCTCAATGTGGTGCAACAAACATGAATTGTATAAGCAAGTAGTGATATGACAATCAATATAAATCAATATGTTATTATAAGAGATTTAGAAGTCCTAGAAGGAGGGTATGTAAACAACAGTCACACATACACCTTCTTCAGCAGCCAAGAAATAGTCCCAAACCAATCTATTGTCTATTGCTTAACATGTCAAGGAATCCAATGATCCCTGCAAGTTTTTTAAGTCCTGCAACAGTCTTTTTATGTATAAGGGAATCCAATGATCCCAGCAGATTTTGAAGTCCTGCAACAGTCTTATCATTTCTCAGAGAATCCAATGATTCCTGAGGGTTTTGAGGTCCTACAACAACCTTATCATGTCTCAGAGAATCCAATGATTCCTGAGGGTTTTGAAGTCCTACAATTTTCGATGTCCATGAATCAAACGCCACAACTGCCATGCTCTTTCAGTGGTGGACACAGTCAGCAATGGAACCACCCAGTGTTTCTTGGGTCTTCTTTGTTTTAACGGTCTGCTCCATCTCTCTCCAATGGACAAGATGAATACGGCTCATTGGCACCCATCTGTGGAGATACAAGCAGTTAACCTATCTGGTCCCTTCCATTCACCACTTTCTGGGTCTCTCCACATAACCTAGCGATTATCTAAAGATAGTGGAGCTGCTCGCACTGGACACTGCCCTTCCGGGGGGTTATAAAACCTGTTTGCCAGAGCTAGTGCATCTTTGTCAAAAATCAAGAAATTAATAGTATAAAAAGATTGAGAAGTTCTCTAGGGTTACCTGTGGCTCCCCCTTTCTTTTGTTTTTGGAGGAGCATCTTAATGTCTCTGTTTCTCCTCTCTACTATTGCCTGTCCTTGAGGATTAAAGGGTATGCCAGTAGTGTGTAAAATCTTATACTGTGCACAAAAGTGTGCAAAATGTTTAGAAGTATATGCAGGTCCATTATCTGTTTTTATGGCTTGTGGCACACCCATAATTGCAAATGCTTGTATAAGGAATTCAGTGACCACTCAGTCTGTCTCTTTTGCTGTTGGTATTGCAAAAGTGAATCCTGAAAAAATGTCTACCACAACATGAATAAAAGACAGATGACCAAAAGATTATAATGGGTCACATCCATTTGCCAAATTTCATTGGGTCTCAAACCACGAGGGTTTTTCCCTGGAGGCAGTGTAGGAGCATGGAAAGGAAGGCAAGCTGACCAGGCTTTTACTATGCTCCTTGCTTCCTCTCTTGTTATTCCAAATTGTAAACATAAAACTCGAGCAGCCTGATGATATTTAAAATGATATTCTTGGGCTTCTTGAAATAAAGGAGTATTGGCCAGCATAGTTAGAAGGCTATCTGCCTTTGAATTTCCATAAAAAATAGGATCTGGAAGTCCACTATGAGAGTGGACATACAAAATATAAATCTTACCTGAATGCTTTCTCACTTGCTCTTGAAGTTGCTTGAAGAGCTGATATATATTAGAGGCTATAAATTTTATTTGGGCTGTGGCAATTCTTTGTACCACACCTACTGAATAGGCTGAGTAAGATATTATATCTCCTGGATAATAAGTAAGAGCTAGAATGATTGCATACAATTCATTCTGCTGAGTGGACTGAAAAGGAGTTTTGACTACTCTCTTTATAGTTAAATCATGAGAGTATACAGCACAAATATTATGTTTGGATGCATCTGTAAAGATAGTTGGTCCTTTAAGAGGAACTTTAGAAACCTTCTCTTCAAGAATCCATCGCCAATTATGTAATAATAGTCTGGTTATCTTTAACGGAGACCCATGTGCAAAATTTGGAGCCATGGTCAATAAAATTTGCCACTCTGGGATCGTTTCATAGCATACATTAATTTGTGCATTAGTATAAAATGTGTATATCTTGTCAGGTCTTATCCCAGATAATTGTACTGTTCGCTTAATAGCCTTTAATAAAATTCTAGCCACAAGCATTGGTTAAGGAGTAAGGCTTTGTTCTGGTTGTGCTGGGAGGTTCACCCACTCTATCACACTGTCTCCTTGATGAAGTACTGCTGTGGGTGCCTCTTGTGTAGCAAAAATTGATATTTCCAAGGGCTTTTGAGTGACTCTTTCAACAACATTGGATAAAGCCAGTTCAACTTCTCTCAAAGCCTATTGAGCTTCTTTTGTAAGCTGACGTGGTGAGTTTAAAGCACTGTCTTCCCTAAAAATGTCATATAACAGTTGCAATTGATAGATAGTCAAGCCTAACACTGGTCACATCCATTGGATATCTCCTATCAATTTCTGAAAGTCATTTAATATGTTTAGCTTCTCTGTTCTTAAGGAAAGTTTTTGTACTATGAGCACCTTAGAATATACTTCATATCCTAAATATTGAAAAGGAGCATGTCTTTGAACCTTTTCTGGAGCTATGTGCAATTTGTAGTATCTTAGTATTTCTATGGTCTTTTGCAGACGTGCTTCTAACATTTGTTCATCAGGTGCAAATCCTAATATATCGTCCATATAATGTAATAACATAACTTTTGGAAATGCTTTTCCATTGAGCATTGAGCAGTAGCAACATACATTTGACACATAGTAAGGCTGTTTTTCATTCCCTGTGGCAAAACTGTCCATTCATATCTTTTATAAGGCTCAGCTAAGTTAACGCTGGGCACTGAAAAGGCAAATCTTTTTATATCCTCCTTATCTAGAGGAATAGAATAAAAATAATCCTTAATGTCTATAACCCAAAGAGGCCATTCTCTAGGCAATTGAGTAGGAGATGGAAGCCCAGGTTGAAGAGTTCCCATAGTTTCCATCTGTTCATTTACCTTTCTTAAGTCAGTCAACATCCTCCATTTTTCAGATTTCTTTCTTACAACAAATACTGGGGAATTCCAAGGACTTAGAGAAGGTTGTAAGTGTCCTTGGTCAAGTTGTTCCTGTACTATATCTAATAAGGCTTGAATTTTATCGCTGAGGGCCACTGTTCTATCCACACTGGTGTATCAGTTTTCCATTGGATAGGAACAGGTGAAAGTGTTGGCAGGCCTTCAACAGCAGCCCTGCCTAAAAAACCGAAGTACTCATTTTTAACCTTAATTGTTGTAAAATGTCTCTTTCCCAGATTGATGGAGATTTTTTCAACATAAAAGGAGTAAAAACTCCTGTTTTGCCTTCATAATTCCATCTCATAAGGGCAGCACTAACTTCAGCTGCTATTGATCTTCCTACTCCAGACATGTAGGTGTGTCTGCTTTAATCTTTGGCCAGTGACTGGGCCAGTTGGCAACTCTAATGACTGTATGATCTGCACCTGTGTCTACCAATACTTCCAATGGTAGGTCATTTATATAGATTGTGAGCATAGGTCAGTCAGCTGTTACAGCTGCTATCCAGTATATTCCTGGATTTTGTGGCTTGGAGTCAGAATCTGGGCAACTATCACCAGATTGCTTATTAGGCGTCTGTATTAGTAAACCTGATGCTACTACTTCTCCTGGGTGATAAGTCATACATTGTCTACCTGTATTAGTGACTGGAATATTATCTACCATTCCCCAGTTTCCCACATCAGTGTGTGGATGGACACTGTTTTGTACGTACTCTCAGGAGGTGAAATGGTCAAGCCTACTATGCCTGGAGGCAAGGGATCCATAGGCTGGAGAGAAACAGATTTTACCTCTCCAGGGAGTATCTCAGTTGTCCCAGCTGCATACAACTCTATTTTCCCCAATTATAATCCCTTTCTCCCATCATATGGCTTCCTGGCTGATTGGTCATGTCTGGGTACTTGGACATCTAGGCACTCTTTGGGTGTAGGCTGCCATCATGCCCCAAGAGTTTTTTGTCTTGGGTCCTAGAGCTAGGCCCCTCTTCCCATTTCCCTGAATCAGTCTGCATTCTGAGGCCCAATGGAAGCCTCTGTTGCATTTTGGACATGGGGTTTTGGGTCTCGCTCTCCCACCCTGTTTTCTCACTCTGTCTCTATGCCAACTTGAGCTTTCAGATGTCCTACTTTACCAGATTGAAAGCATTGACGAGTCTCTCTGGAAGTCCCTTGCCAAAAGGGACCCTGTCTCCCTACGTTCGGATCTTAGGAAGTCTGCATCATAGCCTGGCTATAAAAGGCATTTGTGCCCACTGTGGCACAGCATCTTATAATCTCCTCTAAAGGAACATCCTTGCGTAGTCCTAGTATAAATCTTCTACAATCGGTAGTTAGCCTCAAGTGCTCTACAGTCCTGACCTCAGTGCATTGACTCAATCAATAGTTTTAGCCCTCTATATAGGTTGAAAACAGACAAGGAAAATTATAGACCAATCTCCCTAATGAATATTGATGCAAAAATCTTAAATAAAATATTAACAAAGAGATTACAAAAAATTATCCTCAGGATAATACACCATGATCAAGTAGGATTTATACCAGGAATTCAGGGCTGGTTCAATATTAGGAAAACTATTAATATAATTAACTATATCAATAACCAAATTAACAAAAACCATATGATCATCTCAATAGATGCAGAAAAAGCATTTGATAAAATCCAACATCCATTCCTATTAAAAACACTAGGGAGTATAGGAATAAATTGACTTTTCTTTAAAATAGTCAGTAGCATCTATTCAAAACCATGTGTAAGCATCATATGTAATGGGGATAAACTGAACCATTCTCAATAAGATCAGGAGTGAAACAAAGTTGCCCACTATCACCATTACTATTCAATATTGTATTAGAAATGCTAGCTTTGGCAATAAGAGATGAACAAGAGATTAAAGGAATTAGAGTAGGTAATGAGGAAACCAAATTATCACTCTTTTTAGATGATATGATGGTATATTTAGAGAACCCCAGAAAATCTACTAAAAAGCTATTAGAAATAAGAGGTCAGGGAGGGTGTGACCACCTATATTCTAAAACAAAAGAAGCAGGAGATGTAGAGAGCTGAAACTCCAAAGAGGTATGCTTGAATCAGACACCCAAGCACTTAAGGCTAATTACCTATTCGATGTGAGACAATGACTCTATTAGCATATATTTGGATAAATGGCTCTTCTCACTGTTGGTGCTTGCTGAATATTTGGTGTTAAGATAATCATAGGCAAAGATTGGAGGGCAGAGGGACAGAGGGCAGAGTCACTTGACGGCCGGACGAGGAGAAGAGAAATTGGTGACTCCCGATTCTCGAATCTAGGATTCTGCTTGACTGCTTCTTTCACTTCTCCCCCTAAAGACTTTGGTTTATCCTGACTATGGCTAACTCTGAAACCCTCCAGAGAAATAGCCCGTGCTCTACAGTCAATAATATAAAATATTTAGGAATCTATCTGCCAAGGGAAAGTCAGGAACTATATGAGCAAAACTACAAAACACTTGTAAATAAAGTCAGATCTAAACAATAGGAAAAATTTTAAGTGCTCTTGGATAGGTCGAGCAAATACAATAAAGATGACAAAACTACCTAAAATTATCTATTTATTTAGTGCGATACCAGTGAAACTCCCAATAAACTATTTTGCTGGTCAAGAATTTCAAGAGACTAATGAAAAAAAAAATCAAATGAAGGTGGCCTAGCTGTACCAGATCTAACAACTATATTGTAAAGCAGTGGTCATCAAAACCATTTGGTACTGGCTAAGAAATAAGACTAGTTGATCAGTGGAATAGGTTAGGTTCACAAGACAAAATAGTCAATAACTATAGTAATCTAGTGTTTGGCAAATCCAAAAACCCCAGCTTTTGGGATAAAAATTCACTATTTGACAAAAACTGCTGGGAAAATTAGAAACTAGTATGGCAGAAACTAGGCATTGACCCACACTAAACAACATATACCAAGATAAGGTCAAAATTGGTTCATGATCTAGACATAAAGAATCAGATTATAAAAAAATGAAAAGAACATAGGATAGATTACCTCTTAGACTTGTAGAGGAGGAAGGAATTTGTGACCAAAGAACTAGAGATCATTATTGATCACAAAATAGATAATTTTGATTATATTGAGTTAAAACGTTTTTGTACAAACAAAACTAATGCAGACAAGATTAGAAGGGAAGCAATAAACTGAAAACTGAAAAAATATTTTTACATTCAAAGGTGCTGATAAAGGCCTCATTTTCAAAATATATAGAAAATTGACCCAAATTTATAAGAAATCAAACCATTCTCCAGTTGATAAATGGATATGAACAGACGATTTTCAGATGAAAAACTTGAAACTATTTCTAGTCATATGAAAAGGTGCTCCAAATCATTATTGATCAGAGAAATGTAAATTAAGACAACTCTTGAGATACCACTACACACCTCTCAAATTGGCTAAGAGGATAGGAAAAGATAATGGTGAATGTTGGAGGGGATGTGGAAAAACTGGGACACTGATACATTGTTGATAGAGTTGTGAATGGATCTGACCACTCTTGAGAGCAATTTGAAACTATGCTCAAAAAGTTATCAAACTGTGCATACCCTTTGATCCAGCAGTGTTACTACTGGGTTTATATCCCAAAGAGATCTTAAAGAAGGGAAAGGGTCCCACGTGTGCAGAGATGTTTGTGGCAGCCCTTTTTATAGTGTCTAGGAACTGGAAATTGAATGACTGCCCATTTATCAAAGAATGTCTAAATAAATCGTGGTATATTGTAATGAAATATTATTGTAAGAAATGACCAGCAGGATGAGTTTAGAGATGCCTGGAGAGATTTATATGAATTGATGCTAAGTGAAATAAGCAGAACCAGGAGATCATTATACACTGCAACAACAAGATTAAAGATGATCAACTCTGATGGATGCTCAACAATGAGATGATTCAAACCAGTTCCAATTGTTCAGTAATGAAGAGAATCAGCTACACCTAGAGAGAGAACTCTGGGAAATGAGTATGGACCACAACATAACATTTCTGCTCTTTCTATTATTGTTTGCTTGCATTTTTGTTTTCTTTCTCAGGTTTTTTCTTTCTTTCTAGATTTGATTTTCCTTATGCAGCAAGATAACTGTACAAATCTGTGTATGTATATATTGGATTTAACATATACTTTTACATATTTGACATGTATTGGATTACCTGCCATCTAGGATAGGGGATGGGGGAAAAGAGGGGAAAAGTTGGAAGAGAAGGTTTTGCAAGTGTCAATGTTGAAAAATTATCCATGCATATGTTTTGTAAATAAAAAGCTATAATAATTTTTTTAAAAAAGAAAAGAATATAAACTGTGCTTAAAACAGCTATTTTTAAACTAATGAAGTTGATTCTTAGATAATAATCTGCCTAATTTCTTTCTGGCACATATTGACAGTTTATTTGCAAGCCTGCAACAGAACTGAAGGGATGTTTCCTTCTAGTAGATGAAAATTAGAGAAAAAAACAAAAATAGATATAAATGGAGATAAGACAAATGGAGACTGTGCAGTAGGGTATCAGTGCTTTTTACAATTTGCTTCCATGCTTCATGTAAATTAGCAGCTCAGAATTGAATAGCCACAGTATCCCTGATACTAGTTAACTTTTTAAAGGTAGTTTACCTTTACTAGTTTAAAGTACCTTTTTAAATACCTTTTTAAATAATATAAACATGAAAGGTAATTTACTTTTTTAAGAATGGTAGAAAAATAAAGTAGTAAGCATTATAATTTAATATTTCTGCTACTTTTACTGTAAGTGGGAGGTAGGAATACAATTTTGTGATCAAATTATAAACCTATTTGTCAAGTGGCACCAAGTTTAGTATTAATGGCCCTTTTTGAATAGCACTTAGTATTAATGGACATTTATAAGAAAATTCTATCTGTCCTGGGCATTCAAAGGAAGTCAGTATTTCTGTAGATTATGGTTAGGTTTCTGTAGATTTATGGTTAATATTAGGATCAGACTTTAATTCTTCCCAATCCCATTCCTTCTCTGTTAATGAAAGAAGACCTTAGACCCCGATTTTCAGTCCTGCACTTCTACAGCAATGCTACTATTAATTTACTGATGGTTTCTTTCCCCTTAGGGTGGCTGGTGTCTACTGCAGCAATTGGGAGCTTGTAGTCTTTTACTGGTATTACATTAGGAAAAGAGTATATCCTTTTCTTCACTCCCAACCCCACCACCACCCCCTTTCAATGAAGTGGATAAAAGCATAGGATAAGAAATTCCAGAATAATCTATTAATTGAACAAAAGTTTAGGTTTCATAACACATGAAAATTGTATGAGGATATGCATGTGCATGTAAACATTTTTTTAAATGAGGGACAGGCTCTAAATACAAAAAATACTGTCTTGATGAAACTATTTTGATTCTCCAGAAATCAAAAAAAGTCTTGAAAAATGAGGGACAGATAGTCTGAAATCACAGACATGTTATACATATCTATCATATTTCATATTTAATTTCCTTGTCTGTGATCTTCCCTGCTTCGAGAATTTTTGTCACTTGTAACTAGAAAGACATATGTAGCAGCATCAAGTGAAACTACATTAGTTTGCTTTTTTTAATCTTTAAATTATCTGCTTATTTTTCACCTATTTGTTAAAAAAAAAGTTTCACTTGACAAAATAACCTTTATTCATGTGAAGAAAGGATTTGTTGTTGTTCAGTCATGTCTAACTCAGATACTGCAATGGTTTGTTATTTCTCCAGCTCATCTTATAAATGAGGAAACTAAGGCAAACAGGGTGAAGTGACTTGTACAGCCAATAAGTATTTAAGACCAGATTTGAACTCACAAAGATGAGTCCTCCTGGCTCCAGAATTGGTTCTCTATCCAAATCCCTACCTGCCCAAAGAGAGAACTAGAATGACCAAGATATCCTTCTATCTCTTGTGCTGTGTGGAAATTTGAAAGTAGACAGAATAAGTTATAGAAAAGGGCTCTGTAAGATAGAGAAAATAACATCAAAGGAAGAGACTTTAGTGGTCATCCAGACTAGAGTTTCTGAAACTTTTTCCACTCACAACCCTTTCTCATCTCAACAAATTTTTACATGAACCTGAGTATATAGGTATATAAGATAGGTATACAAATTAAACATTTATTGACAATAAAACATAATTTTATGACCCCCAAATTCAATTACAAGTTTCTTTATGAGGTCACAACTCACAGTTTAAAAAGCTGGGATATATAAGAAGCATTAATTAAAGGAAATGGGGGGGGGCATCATTTGGGAAGGAAGGATATAAGAAGTTAGTAAATCCCTTTCCTCTATAGGCTGCACTTGGATAATAGCTGAGATCCTTTCCAATTCTAAAAATGCTATCATTTTAAGAGCCACTAACTAGTAATGCTAAGGATGCCTTGATGGGCCTCTGCTATAATCAAAGGCCAAATATTAAGGGAAGGGGGAAAAGGACATTGAGAGGAAGAAACAGGAGGGGGAAATGGGGTGAAAAAAAGAGAAAAACATGTAGGAGTATCCTTTGAGAATGTCTCCTGTATCCACTAGAACATTGCTATAATAGGATGTGCCCGTATGTTTCTCTAATATTCTAATACTTTGAAGAGTTAAGACTTGTCTTATTTGACTAAGCCAATATACCAGATTTCAAATAGTTGCAATTGAAATTTGGTGTAATAAATAAGGAAACTTAATTGAACGATTATATACTGGCTTAGGTCAAAACAACCTCTAGCTGTCTTAATATCCTCTTTTATACTAAAAATACCTAGCTAGAATGTAGGTGGTATCCCCAACATCTAATAAATCAGTTTTTTTAAAAGTATGTCATAGAAGAGAGTACTAAATGAAGAAAAACCTAGGCTCAAAATGAGACTGTGACATTTGTGATGGACAAGTCACATGACCTCCCTGATCCTTGGTTTTCTTATTGGAAAAAAGGATAACGTTCTTTACAAGATTGCTGTAATGATCAAATGTGCATGTAAAACTTTATAACTTTTAAAGTGCTTTATAAAAATTGACAACTGATTACTTTTAATTGTACTCTCTTCTTCATATTTTCCACCCATAGACTAAACATAGACATAGGTACCCATTTAATGTTGTAATTACTCTGGCAAATTTAACATGTTTAAGTACTCATTTGGTTATCATATGGTTTAAATCCAGTGAGATCATTAGTTTCTCCCATCAGTGCCACTTATTTCATATTGTTAATTCTTATGATACAAAAACTATGTTTAGATTGTAACCTGATTCTTCAGCTTATCTTTCCTTGTTTTGTTTTGGTTTTTCCCAAACCTAATTTTGTTTAACTTCTATATGTTTTCCAGTCCAGAGAATCTATCCAGCTGAATGACCTGAAGTCAGAGGTGTCACCACGGATATCAGCAGAGGATCTGATTGACTTGTGTGAGCTGACTGGCACAAGCCATTTCAAAACGCCTACCAAGAAAACAAAATCCAGTAAACCCAAGCTGCTGGTGGTTGATATTCGAAACACTGAGGAGTATCCTTTAATCTTAAGGAAAAATTTAAAAAAAAAAAAAGAGGAGTACTGTTTTCCCTAATATAGCTTCCTTTTCTGTTGAAGCAGTGCATGACTAAAGTAAGAAATGTTTTGGAATTTCCAGAAGGCTTCTTTCAACAATAAAAAGGGTAGAAGAGTCTACACTACCTATATCTCTCTCAAATATACCCATGCACACCCCCACATTTCTAGAAATGCCTTCAGGTACATTTTTACAAAAGTACTGGAATAGATCTTTATACATTTTGTTCATTCAAGAATATTGAGAAAAGGAGTATACTTCATATTTGTTTTTAGAGTGCCTTTTAAATGTTCTGGGAGGGGAAAAAAGGAAGGAAAAAGAGAGAGGCAGGGCCTCCTGGGTCACGCAGCCTTTAGGAGGAACAATTCTGTCATGTTTTCCAGAAGGTGAGTTTTGTTAGTACATGGAATTGCAGGTTGTGGGGTAGCACTGACCATTCCCTATGCTCTCTTGGAATCAAGTGGAAGCAGAGAGATTTGTGAATAGGTAATAAGGCAGCATATCTCTTGTGATGATCCTGCAAACCTAATTTTGAGAAAAATTTGCCAGGAAAAAAAAATCTGAGGCCTTTTTATTCAGTGCGTCTAAACTGACTTCCTAGGGATGCAGCAAAAATTTTTATAAATGTCTGTGATATTCTAAAATGAAGTATATGCCTTTGGAAATTAATGTTACCTGATAAGTAAATCTGGTTTCTTCCTGATCATCCTATCTCTTGTGTCCCTGAAATGTATCACCCATCTTTGAGAGAAACAAATTCAGGCTTGATATAAAAAGAAACTCATTAAGAGGTAGGGTTGTCCCAAAGTACAGTGGAGCTTCTTTTGGATTAGTGGGACTTCCCTCTCATTGGTTGCCTTTAAATGTAGTCTAATGTCCCAGTAGGCTTTAGAAGGAATTTTTTTTTTCAGGTGTAGGTCTTTGAAGGGTCTTTCCAACTTTGAAACTATGAGCTTCTATGTTTCCATACCTGTAATTCTTCTTTAGTGCCTATAATTTTAGGAAAATTGCCAAGCCAAAGGTATAAAGAGTAAAGATAAAATAAAGAAAGCTGAGAAAAGGTGAAAATGGGAAAGTAACTAAAGGGTGTGGAGTTGTTGTTGTTGTTGTGATCTGTGATTTCACTGGCCTACTATGGTTTTACTCATCTACAAATATAGATTTAAAACTATTCTGCAATTTCCATTCTTCAGGTGACTTTCAGAGCCACATAGCCAGTACCTGTTAGAAAAAAGAACTTGAATCAAGATTGCCATATCTCTTGAGAATGACTTTTATTCTCTATGTTCCATTACCTCTAGAACAGAGAATGCAAGAAATAAAATAATGAACTCAGGTTATAAGAAAGGGCCAATACAGAAGTATATTTACTCAGATTCAGAAAGATGCTTATGATCAGTTTTATTTTCTCTTCCTCAGCATCCAGTCAATTCATTTAATGATCACTGCCCCCAACAGCAAAATTAAAATGAGGAAAGTAACAAAAATAAAGAATGGAGGGATCAATTAATAAGGAAAGCTAAAAAAAAAAAAAAAAAAAAAAAAAGTAAAAAAAAAAAAAAAAAGACCTGAGTTCAAGACCCACCTTCCTATCTATGTGACTCTGGTAAGTCATTTAACTTCATGCTTCAAGTTTCTTCAACTCTAAAATGAGGAGGGTCAAATTAGATAGCACTGAGGCCCCTTCCCGCTCTAAGTCAGTGATTCTTTGATAAAAAGGAAAAAAGAGAATAAGAACACTTAACAACTGAAGTGGAATAGAAGAGGAAACTTAAGAATGGAAGAGCAGGGGCATTGATCCACCTCAGGGCTTTGCCTCGATCCCTTCCAGCTCCAAGTCCTGATCCTTACCCAATTTGTAAACGAAAATGTCCTTTCTCCTTACTTCCCAGTTCTGACCTTTCCTTTTCTATACATGCCCTGGATTGAACTCCAGTTCGTATATGAGCTGTTCCAAAAGTTTTAAGCTTCATGAAAGCTTACTAAGACAGACTTTTGGAATATCCCATATTTACTCAGAGGGAGCAGCACTTCCCTGGGTTTATAGACATACAAGAAAACAAATTAGTCTTGTCCTGTTTGAAGAGACAGAAAAGCTGAGATTGTAGGTGAGTCACTGCTCTTTAATTAAGTGGGAGAGAGTAATTATTATTGTGGCTTTGGATGTGCTTCTTTTTTTAAACTATGCATTATTTAAACTGTCTTAATCTTTTCTGACTCTTTTAGGAAGAGCCATCCTAAATCAAGGATAACATAGGATGAAATATAGGTTTCTTCCCACAGTCCCAGTGTTTTGATATTTTCAAAGATAGATCACTAGCCTGCTCTGACCTAGAGCTCATTTAAGTAATATCTGGAACATTACCAGTGTTCATTATAAAAAGGATCTTCTGATTAGACAAATATTAGAGAAAACTGCTATTAAGAAAAAAGAAAAAAAAAAAGATGAAAAGTTCTTCTCAAACTTTCACTCTCCCTCCCTCAATTGCCTTCTGATCATTAAACAAATAGATCAAGAATAACAAAATCATGATAATGTCATAGTGAAGTTTCTGATACCATTGGCATAGAACCTGAGAACCACTTGTTTTCTTCTGTATCATCTGCATTGTATGATATTCTGGATAAGCATAGGTGGCCAGGTGGCACAGTAGATGGAATTCTGTGTCTAGAAACAAGAAGATCTGAATTCAATTTTTACCTACTCACTGTGTGACCCTGGACAGATCACTTAACTTCTGTTTAGTTCAGTTTCCTCACCTGTAAAATATGACTAATGCTAGTACTTACCTACCTGCCAAGATTGTTGTGAGGACTGAATGAGTTAATGTGTCAGGCACTCTGCTAGGTGCTTTACAATTTTTAACTCATTCAGTATACATGTATAAATGATCTCTATTACTTTGCATTACATCTAAAGCCATGGAGGTCATGCTTTTTCTTTTCAGCTTTTATTCATTTTTTTCATTAGTTTTAATCTTGCTGTAAAATGAAAGCTCTCTTATCATTTGATTCCTTGTAGTTGAGATTTCAGAATCTCTTTCATCTCAAAGTTTAACCTGTCAAACTATATTTAATGGTAACTAGGGCTGTGGATATAGTAGTAAAATATTTTCTGGTTGCTCTGTTATACTTAGATTATGTTAATGAATGACATAATAGAGAGTTTCTTCACTGGTAGCTTGCTATATGAATTAAATCATAGAAACAAGCACCCCCCTCCCCCCCAAAAAAAGCGTTTGTTTGTTTTTTTAACATAGCTTTTAACTTGAGAATTGTATTAGGCCTTCCTAGGCTATGTTCTGGCTTTCATGCTCAAAGACACTTCCACAATAAAGCATGTCACTGTTAGGCATCCAACTTTGGAAAGGCCATCTTTTGTCTCAATTCTTATCTAGCTATCCCGTATTCCTTGAACGGACAATTGCATTAGACCAACTAAGGCTTGGGAAAGACCTTAATTTAGAAAGGTTAAGATTGCTCACTGGATCCCAGGCCAGTCTTGATTTATGTCTTGCCACTGGACTTCTGTGACTCTGGAGGAAAGAAACTGATAATTTTGTGCCATTTTTACATATCTATGTATGTAGGAGCCACCAGGTGGTACAGTGGATTAGCGTTCTGGACCTAGAATTGGAAGACTCAGAATTGAGTTCAAATCTGGCCCCAGACACTTATAGCTATATGATGCTGGCAGGACACTTAACTCTTGTTTGCCTCTGTTCTTCATCTGTAAAATGAGGTGGAGAAGGAAATGGCAGATCAACTCATTATCTCTGTCAAGAAAACCCCAAATGGAATCACAAAGAGCCAGACATGACTGAAAAATGACTCAACAATAATACATGTACATAAGAAATAATTATGATTAATAGTATTAATAATTAATAGTAAATGTTGTTGAATTAATAAGTTTTCCTTTCCCTTTCCTTTGAGAAAAGTATTATCTCTGCCAGGAGATAGGAAACTGCTACATTTGGTAACTACTTTGGGCCTCCATATTTTTAGAGACTGTAAAAGGCTGGTTGAGATAGAATCTATCATTGTTAAAATTGTATTTAAAGTTAAGTTTTATAGAATTAATTTAAGTACTTCAAAATTGACTCTAAATCTTGAAATGATCTGAGACCCTAAAGTAATTGCACTTTCTACCTTTTTTTTTTAACATTCCATTTATAAAAAAGCTAAAGAATTGGTTTATTTATGTAAATATGGAAAGGTTATGACAGCCAAAATTTTTCTGTTTAAATGACCGGTAAAAGAAGAATAAAACAATGAAAATGATATAGGAAGAATGTGAAATAAACAAAGATAGCTAAATAATTTTAATATGGGAATAGGTGATGTAGGCTTTAAGGAGTTGTATTCTTCAGGAGTTATAAATATTTAGCAGTTGGAATTTCCTGGAATTTATGTTATATGTAGTCTGACTAATATAAATGTTGATCCAGTTTCTAAATATGAAACCCTTTAGAGAAACTCTTTCTCATTTGGCTGAAGGCAGACCTAATGTTCTACACCTGTAGTCCTTACCATGATTCTTCTTGTTTTGATCTCTAACCATTGGAAATGATCCAAAGAATCTAAGCTTCTAAAATTATTAAAAATAAATAAGATCATATTTCTTGCATGCCCATTTCTAAAAACTTTATTGTATAAATTGCTTGTACTCTGTTCTTTGTGTATTGTCTCCTCCCTTCTATTATGTGCTTCTTGAGGGCAGGCACTATCTTGGTCCTTGTATCTCCACTGCATAAATTTCAGTAGCTCCCTATTACTTTTACTATGAAAAGTGATATCAGTTTGGTAACTGTGTAAGTAAAAGGAAAGAGAATGAGCATTGATAGGGCACCTACATGTGCCAGACACTTTTTAGAAATAATATTTCATCAGATACTCATAAAAACTGAAAGTTAAGTGCTCTTAATATTTCCATTTTCAGCTGAGAATGCTAAGGCAGGTAGAAGTTAAGTGACTTGCCTAGGGTCACATCTAGTAAATATCTGAGGGCAGAACTCAAGCTGTCCTTACTCTAGGCCTAGCATTCTTTTGTACCACCAAAAAGACCATGACAGGTCAGGATGGGAACCAAGCCTGGTAAGATGATATTCCACAAGGATAAAAATTGCCATATACTTGGATTCCATCAGTTTCACCAGAACAGCATGAGGATAGCATGAGTTAGACACTACTTAGTCTAAAAAAGGTATATTCTATTTTTTCCCAAATATTATTTTCATGACACAATCACACAATAGATCCTTTTGCTAATGAGTAATGATTCCAGACTGACTAAAATTTCCATGCAAATTATCCAGTTTACTCTTTATCCTCGTCAATTTATGGAAGTCCTGATGTTCTTGGAATTTAAAAATGCAAAGATTTTTTTTCTCTCTCCCTCTTTCCCTTCCTCTTTCTCTTGCTCTCACTCTCTTTCACAAAGGAGTTTGCAGATTAGATGGATGAACTCCTCAAGGTTAGGGAACTGTCTTTCATCATTTTTTTGGATCTCTGTGCTTACTACAGTGCCTGCACATTAGCAGCTGAGTAGAGCTGTGGATAGAGTTCTGAACTTGAAATCAGGAAGACTTCTCTTCCTAGGATCAAATCTGTGCTGAGACAGTTACTAGCTGTGTGACCCAGAGCAAGTTCCTTAACCCTGTTTGCCTTCCTCATCTGTAAAATGAGCTGGAGAAAGAAATGGCAGACCACTCGAGTATCTTTTCCCAAGAAAACACCAAATGGGGTCACAAAGAGTCAGACACAGAGTGGCACAGTGAATAGAGTACAGGATCCATCATTATGTGTTCAAATCTGGCCTCAGACACATACTAGCTGTGTAAACTTCAGCAAGTCACTTACTTGCTGGTTGATTGGCTGATTTCTATGCCCCTATTCCCTTAGTTTTGGAATCTTGATACAGCAACATAGTACCTAAAAATGAACCACCCCACTCAAGGACATCTGTCAATGTGTTGGATGTCTGATTTACTGTATAACTCATAACTGCCTTTAAAAAAAAAAAAAAAAAAACAAGCAATAGTGTGACGTGATTCTTAATCCCTCAGTTCAGAAAATTATGGTATCTATCTAAACTCCAAAGAAAGTAATAAGGTGACAGTCCTAATCCAAAAATATGTATAGTGGTATGTTCACCTCTAAATTTAGTTTAACATGCAAGACTTGTGCCTGCTTGTCTTTCCCATTAAAGTCCACAAGAATGAAACCAAAAGTCCCTAGGGCAAAGGGGAAGTGCTTATCTTAGAATATAATTAAACATCCTGGTCTCTTTGCCAGATTCGTGGCAGGATTGAACACAATTAACTTGGCTTAGAAGATTTTGAAGGACCTCATAACCATGAATTGGTAGCTTCTCCACTACGATACTAATTTGCCTAATCAGACAAAAAATACAACATTTTATGATACACTAATTTTTCAGAGGCTTAATTTTTGAAGATGTATAATAGCAAAATCTGGAAAGCTGATAAAAAAGAAATATCTTCAGCAGTCTTTAAAAACTATGGGAATAAGAGTAAAAAAAATGTCCACTTCATGTTACATACTTTTTCCCTGCTTTTGCCCATAGGAATTTGGATTGAAGATGGCAAACCTCCAGTAATGGCAGGAAAAATCAATTTCTTTTTTTATTATTATAGCTTTTTATTTACAAGATATATGCATGAGTAATTTTTCATCATTGCAAAACCTTTTGTTCTAATTTTTCCTCTCCTTCCCCCCACCCCCTCTCCCAGATGGCAGGTTGACCAATACACGTTAAATATGTTAAAGTATAAGTTAAACACAATATGCGTATACATGTTATTTTGCTGTACAAAAAGAATCAGACTTTGAAATAGTGTACAATTAGCCTGTGAAGGAAATAAAAAATGCAGGCAGACAAAAATAGAGGATTGGGAATCCTGTGTAGTGGTTCATACTCATTTTCCAGAGTTCTTTCCCTGGGTATAGCTGGTTCAATTCATTAGTGCTTTAGTCGAACTGATTTGGTTCATCTTATTGTTGAAGAGGGCCACGTCCATCAGAATTGATCATCATATAGTATTGTTGTTGAAGTATATAATAATCTCCTGGTCCTCCTCATTTCACTCAGCATCAGTTCATGTAAGTCTCTCCAGGCCTTTCTGAAATCATCCTGCTGGTCATTTCTTACCTTACAATAATATTCCATAATATTCATATACTGCAGTTTACTCAGCCATTCTCCAATTGATGGACATCCACTCAGTTTCCAGTTTCTGGCCACTACAAAGAGGGCTGCCACAAACATTCTGGCACATACAAGTCCCTTTCCCTTCTTTATCTCTTTTGTTTATAAGCCCAACAGTAACACTGCTGGATCAAAGGGTATGCACAGTTTGATAACTTTTTGAGCATAGTTCCAAATCTCTCTCCAGAATGGCTGGATGTATTCACAATTCCACCAACAATGTATCAGTGTCCCAGTTTTCCCACATCCCCTCCAGCATTCCTCATTACTTTCCTTCTCATTCTAGACAATCTGATAAGTATGTAGTGGTATCTCAGAGTTGTCTTAATTAGCATTTCTGATTAATAGTGACTTGGAGCATTTTTTCATATGGCTAGAAATAATTTCAATTTCTACGTCTGAGAATTGTCTGTTCATATCCTTTGACCATTTATCAATTGGAGAATGGCTTGATTTCTTATAAATTTGAGTCAATTCTCTATATATTTTGGAAATGAAGCTTTTATCAGAACTTTGACTGTAAAAATCTTTTCCCAGGTCATTGTTTCCCTTCTAATCTTGTCTGCATTAGTTTTGTTTGTACAAAAGCTTTTCAATTTGATATAATCAAAATTTTCTATTTTGTGATCAGTAATAATCTCTAAAATTCCTCCCTCCTCCACAGGTCTGAGAGGTAAACTATTCTATGTTCTTCTAATTTATTTATAATCTCATTTTTTTATGCCTAGGTCATGAACCCATTTTGACCTTATCAATATTAAGTGTGGGTCAATGCCTACTTTCTGCCATACTAATTTCCCATTTTCCCAGCAGTTTTTGTCAAACAGTGAGTTCTTATCCCAAAAGCAGAGGTCTTTAGGTTTGCCAAACACTAGATTATTAAAGTTATTGATTATTTTGTCCTTTGAACCTAACCTATTCCACTGATCAATTAGTCTGTTTCTTAGCCAATACCAATGTTCTTGGTAACTGCTGCTTTATAATATAATTTTAAATCTGGTATATCTAGGCCACCTTCATTTGAGAAAAATCAATTTCTTAAATAATTTAGTTTATGCAGATTGTTTAATTTGATTAAACAAAAAATTATGGCAATCATAAAGGCACAAAGATACAACTAGGCCACCCCCATTCTTTCTCCCCTATTTGGCAGTATTATAGTTAAAAATGAAAAGTTCTAAGATACCCATTCATAAGATTTCATGTTTATTTGGATTGGAAGCTTCATAATCAAAGTAGATGTTCTTGGATATCTTCCAGTAGTTTTTATTTGTGCAACAGTAGAAATAATGGCACCATTTTTTTTTCTTCTTATAGTTTTTCTGGCTTTTGTGTGTGTCTGTTTCTGTTTTTAACTAAGTTTGGGAAGTTCAGAGGAAGATAATAAATTACCAGCAGGTTTAAAAAAAAAAAAAAGCTATTTTGAGTTTTATGATGAGTCACCTGTCATCAAACAATTTAATTCTGGTTATAATTTTGCTCTATTGAATGTTTTATTATTCAAATTGGGAATATATTTATACCTCATGCAAAATTACAAGTTCAAATTGTTTGTGACTGAAGGACACCATTATCTAAAGAAGAGGTAGACAGGTATGAAAAAGCACAGCACTCACTTTTGAATTCACAAGACCAGACCCTTGACTTTCCTGAAACTCATCTGCTGGTTGAAACTAACGGGTGGGAATGAGAATTATAAATCAAAACACTCTTTGACTTTGCTTTTTTAAATTTAATTTAATTGGGGGGGTTGTTATTTTTAAATATGTACTTGATTTATTTTTTGTTACATTTTGAATTCTGAATTGTCCCCCTTCCCTCCTCATCCCCACTTTAGAGAAGGCTAAAAATTTGATATAAATATATATGGTGAAACATACAATACATATTTCCATATATCAGTTATTTCTCTGGAGGTAGGTAGTAGTCCTTTATAGTTTGATTTGAATGTTTATATAACTTAGAATGTTCATAAAACTTATTCACTTAGAACAATATTGTGGTTACTCTATACTACATTCTCTTGGTTCTGTTCATTTCACTCTGCATTATTTAATATCTTTCCATGTTTTTTGTTAGTTTGTTTTCTAAAATCAACCTGTTTGTCACAGCAATATTATTTCACGATCAGATATCCCTACATATTTAACCACTCCCTAATTAGAGAAGTATAATAGTCATTTAGGGTAATGATACTTTCTCCTATAAAGCACTTGACATGTTCTTAAAACTTGGGGTTGATAAGGAATCACCTGATCACCAGCCTATAGAGATATTAGCAAAAATGTTCAGTGATATTAAATATCATGGCAGTGACAGTCTTTTATTACCATCTAAGCATAAAGCACCCTTTGAAGTCCTTCAATTTATTTATAAGTTTCTTGACACTGTTAGTCAAGATAACTATTGTAATAGAAAATGGTTATGGTTTTGTAAGGACATCCCAGTTTCCTTAGGAAGAAAAATGAAGGTAGATCATCAAGGAAAGGGGTATCATGACTTTTGGGGAATTGGACATTGATCTATGTGGGCCCTTAGCCTCTATGCCTTTTAGCATAAGAACAAATGACCTAACCTTTAATGAGTTTTGAGTATAACTGATTCATATATCATTGCTTTGCTATTAAAACACTAAAAGTAAAAGAAAATGTTACTAGTTGAAAAGTGCTATTTAACAAATACAGGCACTGGCACTGTCTCTAGCAACCTGATTTAAGACTGACCTTTGTCAAGGCTCATTCAGGTTGTCAGGTTCTTAATTTGTTTATTTTATTGCTTATTTATTTACCATTTACCAATACTTACTTATTTACCAAAAATGAAAGTACTATCAAAGCAATTATGTGCTGACGGCAGGATAGCTGTTGTTCCTGAAAATTATCTTTTTTTTTTTTTTTTTTTTAATGTTAAGGGTGTTTAAACCTTTAAACTCTCTCTGTGCTGATGAAATCCAAGAAGAAAGATATATCAGTCATCATTAATTCTTAGTCTTTTCCAAATTAGGTTGACTAAGCAATGACCACCAGGATGTTGGAGTCACTCTTATCTCTCTTTGATATTTCCTGAAGTTTTATGATGCTTTTCCTCATGAAAACATCAAACACTTTTCATCCTTCTTCCTTAAAAAATTAAGAATAAGAAATAGTCAGTCATCACAACTCTTGAAAAGGGAAGTAGCTACAAATTTAATTCTCATTACCCCCCCCCCACACACACACACACTCCAATGAAAATAAAAAATAAAAAAAACCTAGACCAAATGGAAGGAGTAACATTAAATATTAAAAAATGAAATATGGATCAGGAAATAGTGAAAGGTAACAAGTAACCATTAGGTCAAGAAAAATCACTGGCAATTTTCTCTGTTTCCATTCGGACAAATGACTAAATAAGATGTTCCTAAGGTCTTCTCCTTGCTTTTGTTTCACTCTTTGCAAAACTTGCCTAAGTGTTCTGGCTCTTTTAAATATATATGTGTGTGTATATATATATATATATATATGTATGTATGTATGTATCCTAATGACTTTATTCAGATTGTCTGAGAGAAGAAAAATAGAGATACTGAGATTTTTTTTTTGAATGGATTTATTGTTAAGCCTTTGATATACTTTAAGAGAAAAAAAAAAAAAAAGCGTGAGCTATCAGTGAGACTGGCACTAGAGAAACAAAAGAGCTTTTGTGAAAAAACTCATGTGAAGAGGAGTCTGGCCTGAAAGAAAGAAAGGCTTCCATGGATACACACAACAGGTTTTCAACAGGTTTTCAACAAGGATCGGTAGTTAAGTGAAAGAAAAATTCATTATAATTACATGTGATATCTGTAAAGATACATCATGGAAAACAATCCCAGAATGTTTCTAGCATTCTTCCTTTTGTGCTTTTTAGATTTCAGAAGGTCAATGAGAAATACTATGGCAGTGTGTTAGTACAGAAACATAGATGCTAATAATTCCTTTGACTGTATTCCTGAAAGAATGTTACTCCTTCCCCTTTCCTTTTTTTTTTAAATTAATTTATTTATTTTATAATAATTTTTATTGACAGAACCCATGCCAGAGTAATTTTTTACAACATTATCCTTTGCACTCAGTTCTGTTCCAATTTTCCCTTCCCTCCCTCCACCTCCTTCCTTAGATGGCAAACAGTCCCA
Organism: Antechinus flavipes; assembly: GCF_016432865.1. NCBI lineage: Eukaryota > Metazoa > Chordata > Mammalia > Dasyuromorphia > Dasyuridae > Antechinus > Antechinus flavipes. The sequence goes on from NC_067403.1 coordinate 138,151,873, forward strand.
TATATGTTAAATATGTTGCAGTATATCCTAGATACAATATATGTTTGCAGAACCGAACAGTTCTCTTGTTGCACAGGGAGAATTGGATTCAGAAGGTAAAAAGAACCCGGGAAGAAAAACAAAAATGCAAATAGTTTACATTTATTTCCCAGTGTTCTTTCTTTGGGTATAGCTGCTTCTGTCCATCACTGAGCAATTGAAACTGAGTTAGGTCTCTTTGTCAAAGAAATCTACTTCCATCAGAATACATCTTCATACAGTATCGTTATTAAAGTATATAATGATCTCCTGGTTCCACTCATTTCACTTAGCATCAGTTCATATGAGTCTCTCCAAGCCTCTCTGTATTCATCCTGCTGGTCATTTCTTATAGAACAATAATATTCCATAGCATTCACATACCACAATTTACCCAACCATTCTCCAATTGATGGGCATCTATTCATTTTCCAGTTTCTAGCCACAACAAACAGGGCTGCCACAAACATTTTGGCACATACAGATCCCTTTCCTTTCTTTAATTTTTCTTTGGGATATAAGCCCAGAAATAACACTGCTGGATTAAAGGGTATGCACAGTTTGATAACTTTTTGGACATAATTCCAGATTGCTCTCCAGAATGGTTGGATTCATTCATAACTCCACTAACAATACATCAGTGTCCCAGTTTTCCCGCATTCCCTCCAACATTCATCATTATTTTTTCCTGTCATCTTAGCCAATTTTACAGGTATGTAGTAGTTATCTCAGAGTTGTCTTAATTTGCATTTCTCTGATCAATAGTGATTTGGAACACTCTTTTATATGAGTGGAAATAGTTTCAATTTCATCATCTGAAAATTGTCTGTTCATATCCTTTGACCATTTATCAATTGGAGAATGGCTTGATTTCTTACAAATTAGAGTCAGTTCTCTATATATTTTGGAAATGAGGCCTTTATCAGAACCTTTAATTGTGAAGCTGTTTTCCCAGTTTGTTGCTTCCCTTCTAATCTTGTTTGCATTAGTTTTGTTTGTACAAAGGCTTTTTAATTTGATGTAATCAAAATTTTCTATTTTATGATCAGTAATGGTCTCTAGTTCATCTTTAGTCACAAATTTCTTTCTCTTCCACAAGTCTGAGAGATAAACTATCCTATGTTCCTCTAATTTATTTATAATCTCATTTTTTATACCTAAATCATGGCATCTTGGTATATGGTGTTAAGTGTGGGTCCATGCCTAATTTCTGCCATACTAATTTCCAATTATTCCAGCAGTTTTTATCAAATAATGAATTCTTATCCCAAAAATTAGGATCTTTGGGTTTGTCAAACACTAGATTGCTATAGTTGACTATTCTGTCTAGTGAACCTAACCTATTCCACTGATCAACTAATCGATTTCTTAGCCAATACCAAATGGTTTTGGTGATCGTTGCTTTATAATATAATTTTACATCAGGTACAGCTAGGCCATCTTCATTTGATTTTTTTTTTTCATTAATTCCCTTGAGATTCTTGACCTTTTATTGTTCCATATGAATTTTGTTGTTATTTTTTCTAGATCATTAAAATATTTTCTTAGAAGTCTGATTGGTATAGCACTAAATAAAAAGATTAGTTTAGGGAGTATTGTCATCTTTATTATATTTGCTCGGCCTATTCAAGATCACTTAATATTTTTCCAATTATTTAAATCTGACTTTATTTGTGTGGAAAGTATTTTTATAATTTTGCTCATATAATTCTTGATTTTCCTTTGGTAGATAGATTCCCAACTATTTTATGCTGTCGACAGTTATTTTGAATGGAATTTCTCTTTGTATCTCTTGCTGTTGGATTTTGTTGGTGATGTATAAAAATGCTGAGGATTTATAGGGATTTATTTTGTATCCTGCTACTTCGCTAAAGTTATGAATTATTTCTAATAGCTTTTTAGTAGAATTTCTGGGGTTCTCTAGATATACCATCTTATCATCTGCAAAGAGTGATAGTTTGGTTTCTTCGTTGCCTATTCTAATTCCTTTAATCTCTTTCTCGACTCTTATTGCAGAGGCTAGTGTTTCTAATACAATATTGAATAATAATGGTGATAGTGGGCAACCTTGCTTCACTCCAGATCTTACTGGGAAAGGTTCCAGCTTTTCCCCATTGCAAAGCATACTGACTCTTTTAAATATATGCTCCTGACTATTTTAAGGGAAAAAATGGAATATTTCCTTTTATTCCTATATTCTCAAGTGTTTTTATTAGAAATGGATGTTGGATTTTATCAAATGCTTTTTCTGCATCTATTGAGATGATCATATGGTTTTTGTTTGTTTGGTTATTGATATGGTCAATTATGCTAATAGTTTTCCTAATATTGAACCAGCCCTGCATTCCTGGTATAAATCCTACTTGGTCATTGTGTATTATCCTGGGGATGATTTTCTGTAATCTTTTTGCTAATATTTTATTTAAGATTTTAGCATCCATATTCATTAGGGAGATTGGTCTATAATTTTCTTTCTCTGTTTTCAGCCTACCTGGTTTAGGTATCAGTACCATGTCTTGTGTTGTAAAAGGAGTTTGGTAGGACTCTTTCAATCCCTATTTTTTCAAATAGTTTATATAGCATTGGAGTTAATTGTTCTTTAAATGTTTGATAGAATTCACATGTAAATCCATCTGGTCCTGGGGATTTTTTCTTAGGGAGTTGGTTGATAGTTTGTTCTATTTCTTTTTCTGAGATGGGACTGTTTAGGATATTTACTTCTTCCTCTGTTAGTTTGGGCAAGCTGTATTTTTGAAGGTATTCTTCCATTTCATTTAAGTTGTCAAATTTATTGGCATAAAATTGGGCAAAGTAACTCCTAATTATTGCTCTAATTTCCTCTTTGTTAGTGGTGAGTTCTCCTTTTTCATTTTTAAGACTAACAATTTGATTTTCCTCTTTCCTTTTTTTAATCAGATTTGCTAAGGGTTTGTCTATTTTGTTGGTTTTTTCATAGAACCAACTCTTGGTTTTATTAATTAATTCAATAGTTTTTTTACTTTCAATTTTATTGATCTCTCCTTTTATTTTTAGAATTTCAAGTTTAGTGTTTGACTGGGGGTTTTTAATTTGTTCCTTTTCTAGCATTTTTAGTTGCAAGCCCAATTCATTGACCTTCTCTTTCTCTATTTTATGTTAGAGACATGAAATTTCCCCTTATTACCACTTTGGCTGCATCCCATACATTTTGGTATGATTTCTCATTATTGTCGTTTTCATGGGTGAAGTTATTATGTCTATGATTTGCTGTTTCATCCACCTCTAGTTTTCAATTATTTTTTGGTCTATTTTCCCCTGGTTTTTTGTTGAATGTAATTTTCATTGCATCGTGGTCTGAAAAGGATGTATTTACTATTTCTGCCTTACTGCATTTGAGTTTGAGGTTTTTATGTCCTAATATGTGGTCAGTTTTTGTATAGGTTCCATGAACTGCTGAAAAGAAAGTGTACTCCTTTCTGTCTCCATTTCGTTTTCTCCAGAGATCTATCATATCTAACTTTTCTAGTATTCTATTAACTCTTTGACTTCTTTCTTATTTATTTTGCAGTTTGATTTATCTTATTCTGAGAGTGCAAGGTTGAGATCTCCCACTATTATAGTTTTGCTGTCTGTTTCTTCTTGCAGCTCTCTTAATTTCTCTTTTAAGAATTTAGATGCTACACCACTTGATGCATATATGTTTAATATTGATATTGCTTCATTATCTATGCTACCCTTTAGCAAGATATAGTGCCCTTCCTTATCTCTTTTAATTAGATCAGTTTTTGCTTTTGCTTGATCTGAGATCAGGATGGCTACCCCTGCTTTTTTGACTTCACCTGAAGCATAGTAGATTTTGCTCCATCCTTTTACCTTTACTCTGCATGTATCTCCCTGCTTCAGGTGTGTTTCCTGTAAACAACATATTGTAGGATTCTGGCTTTTAATCCATTCTGCTAACCACTTCGTCTTTATGGGGGAGTTTACCCCATTCATATTTGTGGTTAAAATTATCAATTCTGTATTACTTGCCATCTTGTTAACCCCAGTTTATGCTTTTCTCCCTTCTTTCCTCCTTACCCTCCTTCCCAGTATTAATTTTGTGAGCACCACTTGCTTCTCATAGCCCTCCCTTTTTAGTATCCCTCCCCCACCTTAGAATTCCTCCCCTTACCTTATTCCTTTCCCTCACAGTTTCCATATTCCCTTCCCTTTTCACTTTTCCCTTCTCACTTTTCAGTGAGATAGGAGAAGTTTCACCATAAATTGAATATATCTAAAATTTTTCTCTTAAAGCCAATTCTGATGGCAGTAAGATACCCACTATATTCATCCCCCTCCATTCTTTCTCTTAGATATAATAGGTTTCCTTTGCCTCTTCATGAGATGTAGTACCCCCATTTTACCCTTTTTCTGTTACAATGTCCTTTCCACCTCTAGTTTCTAGAACAAGGTATACATGTATTCTTTATACATCTTTATAGCAGAAATATAGTTCCCAAGATTTCTTTTTACCTTTTTAGGTTTCTCTTGAGTTCTATATTTGTAGATCAAACTTTTTGTTAAGTTCTGGTTTTTTCATCAAAAATAAGTGAAATTTGCTTATTTCGTTGAATGACCATCTTCTTCCCTGGAAAAAGATGCTCATTCTGGCTGGGTAAGTTATTTTTGGTTGCATACCGAGTTCCTTAGCCTTTCAGAATACCATATTCCAGGCCCTTTGATCCTTTAATGTGGATGCTGCTAGATCCTGGGTAATCCTTATTGTGGCTCCTCTATATTTGAATTGGGTTTTTTTAGCCAATTGCTCGATGACCCAAAGAGGCCACTCTCTAGGCAATTGATGGAAGTCCAGGCTGAAGAGTTCCCATAGTTTCCATCTGTTCATTCACTTTTCTTAAATCAGTGAGCATCCTCCATTTTCCCGATTTCTTTTTTACAACGAACACTGGGGAATTCCAAGGTCTTAGAGAAGGTTGTAAATGCCCTTGTTCAAGCTGCTCCTGTACTATATCTAATAAGGCCTGAATTTTATCGCTACTGAAGGGCCACTGTTCTATCCGCACTGGTGTATCAGTTTTCCATTGGATAGGAACAGGTGAAAGTGTTGGCAGGCCTTCAACAGCAGCCCTGCTTAAAAAACCGAAGTACTCATTTTTAACCCTAATTGTTGTAAAACGTCTCTTCCCCACAGATTGATGGGGATTTTTTCAACTATAAAAGGAGTAAAAATTCCTGTTTTGCCTTCAAAAGTCCATCTCATAGGGGCAGCACTAACTTCAGCTGCTATTGATCCTCCTACACCAGACATGTAGGTGTTTGCTTTAATCTTTGGCCAGTGACTGGGCCAATTGGCACCTCTAATAACTGTACAATCTGCACCTGTGTCTACCAATCCTTCCAATGGTAGGCCATTTATATAGATTGTGAGCATAGGTCGGTCAGCTGTTACAGCTGCTGTCCAGTATATTTCTGGATTTTGTGGTCTGGAGTCAGAATCTGGGTGACTATCACCAGGTTGCTTATTAGGATTCTGTATGACTAAACCTGATGCTACTATTTCTCCTGGGTAATAAGTCATACATTGTCTACCTGTATTAGTGACTGGGATATTATCTACACATTCCCCAGTTTCCCACATCAGTATGTGCATGGATACTGTTTTGTACGTACAAAAAAGAGGTGAAATGGTCAAGCCTACTGTGCCTGGAGGTAAGGGATCCATAGGCTGGAGAGGAACAAATTTCACCTCTCCAGGGGGTATCTCAGTTGTCCCAGCTGTCTCAGAATACAGCTCTATTCTCCCTAATTGTAATTCCTTTCTGCCATCAGGTTGCTTCCTGGCTGGTAATCCCTTTCTCCCATCATATGGCTTTCTGGCTGATTGGTCATGTCTGGGTACTGGACTTCTAGGCACACTCTGGGTGCACCATTGGCTGCCATCATGCCCCAAGTGTTTTTTGCCTTGGGCCCTGGGACTGGGCTCCCTCATCCCGTTTCCCTGAATCTGTCTACATTCTGAGGCCCAATGGAAGCCTCTGTTGCATTTTGGACATGGGGTATTGGGTCTTGTTCTCCCACCCTGTTTTCCCATTCTATCTCTATACCAACATTGAGCTTTCAGATGCCCTACTTTTCCACACTGAAAGCATCTACGAGTCTCTCTGGAAGTCCCTTGCCAGGAGGGACTCTGTCTTCCCAGGTTTGGATTTTGGGAAGTCTGCATCATAGCCTGGCTATAAAAGGCATCTGTGCCCACTGTGGCACAGCGTCTTATGAGCTCCTCTAAAGGAGCATCCTTGCGCAGTCCTAGTATAATTCTTCTGCAAACCTCATTAGCTTTTTCCTTAGTAAGTTGCCTTATCAAAATGTCTGTTATTGCATTTTCTCCATTTGTTCTTGTGATAGCTGTCAGCAAACATCCCACAAAGTCAGCAAAAGGTTCATTTGGCCCTTGTGTTATTTTTGTGAAGGCCCCACCCTTTTCATCTTCATTGTGGAGAGAAGCCCACGCTTTGATAGCATTAGCAGCAATTTGCTGATATGCTGCTACAGAATAATTAATTTGTACTGCGACATCTGCGTAAGGACCTACACCTGTTAGTAGGTCACAGGTGATTGCAGCATGAACTCCAGTTTGACTATTTTGTTGGGCTTGTATCCTACAGAGCTCACTATATTCAGAAAGCCACAAATAGTTTTGTCCAGGTTCTAGGCATATCCTTGCTATAGATTTCCAGTCATTAGGGGTCAAGATTTCAAAAGCCAAATTCTGTAATAACATCTTAACATAAGCTGATGTAGCCCCATAAAGAGTACAAGCTTTTTTCAGGTCTTTGAGGATTTCTATATCAAAAGGAGAGTATCTTCTACTTTCTTGACCTGAAGAATTAAACTGTTGAATAACAGGAAAAATGTGGTGTTGAAATTCCAATACATTTCTCCCTTCCTCTTTGGCCTTAATTAGTCCCTTTTGCGATCTACTCAAAGGAGCAGCTGGATGCTGGGGGGGAGATGCTGATTGATGAATTCTTTCAATGTCTATTTTAGCCTCTGTTTCTATGACTTCTGGGCAGTTCTCTTTGATAATTTCCTGGAAAATAGTGTCCAGGCTCTTTTTTTCGCCATATATTTCTGGGAGTCCAGATTTTCTCTCCTGGATCTATTTTCCAGGTCTGTTGTTTTCCCAAGAAGATATTTCACATTTTTTTCCATTGTTTGATTTTTTTGGTTTTGCTTGACTGATTCTTGTTGTCTCCTCGAGTCATTCAGTTCCATTTGTTTGATTCTGATTTTCAATGAAGTGTTTTCTTCACTCACTCTTTTTATATCTTTTTCTAATTGTCCAATTTAAGTTCTTTTGGTCTATGGAATTTTTTTCCATTTTGCCAATTTTGTTTTTTAGTCTGTTTCCAGTTCACTAATCCTATTTTCAAGGATTTGATTTCTTTATCCACTCTGTCTTTGAACGAGTGGGATGACTTCTCTTGCCAAGCCTCCCTCTCCTTTTCCCATTTTTCTTCTAGCTCCCTTGTGAGAGCCTTTTTAATTTCTTCTATGAGATTCATCTGTGCTGAGGAACAGATGATCTCCTCCTTTGGGGATTCACCTGGAGACAGTCTGTTTTTAGTCTCCTCACACTCTCTATTTGTATAGAAGCTGTCAAGGGTTAAGGTCCTTTTCAATTTTTTGCTCATTTTGTCAAAGAAGAATCAAAGACAAACTAGCAAAGAAAAAAAGAAAAAAACCCAAATGGAATCTGCTTTTTTTGGGGGAGGGGCTGGGTGGTGTTACCGAGCTTCCTCTACAAGCTGCAGGGGGCAGCAGCGAGGCACTAGCCTTATTGTGCTGCTCCTGCGCTCTGAGACTCTGAGAGCGTGCTGAGACACTGTGGGGGAGGGGTGGTCAGGTCCCAAGAGACTCCAACTGTTCCGGGTTGTATTCTTCACCCCAAGTGTTTTTAGCTTCTCTGCTGGGCTGCTGGCTTGCTATCAGCGCAAAGTATCCAATCCTGAGCAAAGCTCTCCCCACAGAGACGGCTGAGATCACACCCCATCCCACTCCGGTCTGCTCAGCTATGAGCTGCCTGCCTTCAGCCTGTGCCTGATCTAAAGCTGTCCCTGCCCTCGAGTGAAAACAGACCTTTCCTGGTGAATTTCAAGGATGTCTTCTCTTGGTAACTATTTGTGGGATTTTTTTCAGTCAAGCATTAATTCAGAGGCTTGTAATGAGATGGATTCTGAGAAAAAAACCGCGGAGCTTACACAGCTGTGTGCCTCCTCTCCGCCATCTTGGCTGGAAATCCCTCCTTCCCCTTTCAAAGGAAAAATGACTGAAATGAGGAAGAATCAACTGAATCTAAAAGAGAGAAAAATTAAAGCATCCCCGTCTAACTAGGCATTGGTATTTTCTAAGAACCCTAACTCAAGCTTTTCCACAGTGGGTATTTCCATATAATTTTCAAGTCCTTAAACATTGTCCCTAAAGAATTTCATGGGTATTTTAGTCAATTACTTCCTTCTTTTTATCCCAAACTGAAATGTCTAGTCCACTAGTATTTATTAAGCTTTTACTATATTGCATCCACTGTGCTAAATTCTGGGGTTTACCAAAAAAGTCACAAGCAATTCTTTCCCTTAAGGAGTTTTCATTCTAATGGAGAAAACAGCATGTAAATAAAGAGATACATACAAATTAGATAGAAGATAATTTGAAAGCAAAAGCAGTAGCATCTTAAGGGACCAAGAAAGGCCTTCAGCAGGTAGCAGGATATGAACTGAAACTTGAAAGAAACCAGAGAAGCTAGAAAACAGACATGAGAAGAGAAAGCTTTAGAGGCAGGAGGCCAATGATGTAGACTTTAATTGATCCATCCTGTCTTCATTGTCAGGAATGATATAGACTTTAACAGAGTCCATCTGGCTCCTATTGTCCATCTTATTACAAAGGGAAGCCAAATTTGTGGGGCTGTCTTGTCACCTGGATTAGGACATACTGAACACACCAAATCAGATAAGGAACGCTTCTTCCCTGAGCAGGATGTAGATGTGATGCTCATGAAAGTTTATTTTCAACTAAAACCCTCCCTAATTTCTGCTCAAGTCTCTAGATCCCATCCTTACTTCCCCTCATCCTCTTCTTACTAACTTTTAAATAACCCCCTTCACTCACGGCGCACTGCTAAATCATTTTGATTTTGCTCATGAGTCTTTCTTTTCCCAACAATAAAGGACCCTTATAACTGATAATGCTGTTTGTGAGTTTTTCACATTCCAAACCACTATCCCAACATCTGCTATTTCATCACCAGTTGAGAAAGTTCAAAAACAAGAAATGTCATGTTAGAAAAATAACATAAGGGGCAGCTAGGTGGCACAATGGATAGAGTACCAGCCCTGAGGTCAGGAGGACCTGAGTTCAAATTTTTCCTCAGACATTTAAATACTTCCTAACAAGTCACTTAACCCCAATTGTCTCAGAAAGAAAGAAAGAAAGAAAGAAAGAAAGAAAGAAAGAAAAAAGAAAGAAAAAAGAAAGAAAAAAGAAAAACACCATAGGATCATAAAGTATATAGAAGGTAATAAAGTATAAGACTACTGGAAAGATTAGAAGGTAGCAGATTTTGAAGAGCTTTGAATATCAAATAGAAGATTCTATATTTGATCCTGAATATAATAGGGAGCTTCTGGAATTTATTGAGCAGAGGAATGATGTGGTCAGACATGTACTTTAGTGTTGGAATCTTTACAAACTGCTAACTAATTAGAGTTGATCTAATCTTACAAGAAGATGTTTTGGGCAAAACCTGAAACAAGGTACTAAGTAGAACAATGCTTGTGTTTGCACCTTTACTCATTGGAGTTCACAAGTATGCCAGCTTCACAAAGTAAACTTTGTAACTTTGGGAATTCACACCTCCGTTGAAGCTCTTTGGGCCAGAGAGCACTATGGGAGAAAACCCATAATCCCTCTCTCTCGTATCCCACAATTCCTCCCTCTTGTATAAAAGAAACAGACAGAGGCTCTCGGTCAGATTTCAGCGGAATTACACCAGAAGCCCTCTCTCCGAGGCAAGGCAAGAGAGAATATATTCCACTTGGCTGGCTGGTCGCAGAAGAGAGTTCAGCTGCATTGGAGAGGAGTACTCTGGTGCAGACACAGAGCACTTTGGGAGAATTCAGTGGAATTACGCCAGAAGCCCTCTCTCCGAGGCAAGGAGAATATTTTCCACTTGGCTGGCTGGTGGCAGAAGAAGAGTTTTCAGAGGAAGAAGCTATGAGTAGAGAGTTCAGTGGACAACCAGATTCATCTTCATCTCACACCACTGTAGTTGGTGGCTGGGTTCCTGCACTTCCCCTACTGAGACCAAGCTGTTCTGAAAGACTCAGAAAAAGCTCACAACACTTTAGAAAGATCACTTTATGAACAACAGAATGCTCTCAGAAAAACCTGGAAGGACAAAACAATATAAGGTAAAATGAGTAGTACCAGGAAAACATCGTACATAGTAACAACAATATTGTAAAATGATCAGTTGTGAATGACTTAGCTATTCCTAGCAATACAGTAGACCAATAGGACTCTGAAGGACAGTGCTATCCATTCCTAGAGAAAGAAACGATGGAGTCTGAATACAGATTGAGGTATTTTTTTTTTCATTTGTGTTTCTTGGGGGCTTTTTTGTCTGTTTTCTTTTACAACATGACATATGGAAACATGTGCCTATATGTGTAACATATCAAATTGCTTGCCTTTTCAGTAAGGGAGTAGGAAGGAAGGGATAGAATTTGATTTTTAAATTTTTAAATTTTAAAAATTGTTTTTATGTGTAATTGGGAAAAATAAAATTCTAAATAATAAGATGATTTTAAAAAAAAGGAAAAAGAAAAATCACTTTAACAGATATGTGGAGAGTAGATTTGTAGTGAAGAGTATCTAGAGTCTGAGAGACCATATTTTTATAAAGGTCAAATGACCTTTGTAAAATGCTCTGTAACCTTAAAACACTATATGAATGGTAGCTAATATTATTTACTATAATTATTATCCTTTGGGATATTTTCCCCTATCAGGGAAGATTTCAAACAACTTACGTATTTTCATCTTGTGAAACTCATAATGTTTTCCTGTACATCTCCACAGCCTGCCCCACCTGCCTTCTTCTGTGAGGACTGTAGTACAGTAGTGCTGCACATTTGTTCTCCCACTCTCTTCACTGTTCAATAAGCCCACTTCTTTTGCCAATTATGCTTTTGATGATTTCCCTCCTGTTCCTTCATCAATGGAAATAAGCTGCAGCCTCCTGGAGCCTGCCTTGCATCTCTCCATTGACTTCTTCTTTGCTTCTTCAAGATTGTAGTGTCTCAACATTTGGCCACAGGATTTCACTATTAAAAGGATGTAAGCTGGCCTTCCCTCTCCTTTCTATTAACTCCTGACCCAACTTATTGTCTATTTGTACTAGTTATCTCAGAATTATGTACAGATACAGGGATAGAAGAAGGGACTCCTGATTATAATGAAGATCAGTATCTTCCCTGTACACTGAGATTGATTTAACAAAGATCATATAGCTGGTAAGTATCAGAAATGGAAGGTGAATTCAGGTCTTCCCAGCTACGTATTTTTCCAATTGTTTAGATCTGACTTTATTTGTGTGAGAAGTGTTTTGTAATTGTTTTCATATAGTTCTTGGGTTTGTCTTAGCACTCTCCATTATACCACAAAGCCTCTTACATGTATTCATGTGCAGGAGATAAATGCCTAGTATCAGCTAGATCTGAGTTCAAATTTAGACTTTTATACTGGCTATGGAACCCTGGACAGGTCACTCTACCTTGGCCTTAGTTTCTTCTTCTTTTTTAAAAAATTTATTCTTAATACACATGGCTTTATGAATCATTTTGGGAGAAAAAAATCAGGGCCAAAGGTAAAAACCACAGGAGAGAGGAAAAACAGAAAAAAGGAGTAAACATAGCATGTGTTGATTTGCACTCAGTCTCCTTAGTTCTTTCTCTAGATGGAGATGGCATTTTCTGCCCAAAGTCTATTGGGATTGCTTTGGATCACTAAACCTCTGAGAAGAACCAAGTCTTTCATAGTTGAACATTATTTCTGTTACTGTGTACAGTGTATTCCTGGTTCTGCTCACTCAGCATCAGTTCATGTGAATGTTTCCAAAATCTTCTTATTCTAAATCCTCTTGTTCATTATTTTTTATAAAAACAATAATATTTCTTTACCTTTATGTATGACAGCTTGTTCAACCATTCCCCAACTAATGGGCATCTCTTCATTTTCCAATTCCTTGCCACCACAAAAAAAGAGTTGTTACAAACATTTTTGCACATGTGGGTTCTTTTCCCTCCTTTATGATTTCCTTGGGATACAGATTCAATAATGGCATTGCTGGATCAAAGGATATGCCCAGTTTTATAATACTTTGGGTATATTTCCACTCTGCAGAATGGTTGAATTATTTCATAACTCTACCAACAATGCATTAGTATCCCCGTTTTCTCACATTCCCTCCAACATATGTCATTATCTTTTTTTGTCATCCTAGCCAATCTGAGAAGTGTGAGTTAGTGATTTAGAGTATTTTTTCATATAACTATAAGTGGCTTTAATTTTATCATCTGAAAATTATCTTTTCATATCCTTTGACTATTTATCAATTGGGGAATGACTTGTATTCTTACAGAGTTCTTTATAAATTTTAGAAATGAGACCTTTATCAGAAATACTGGTTGTATAGGATTTTTTTTTCCCCAGCTTTGTACTTCCTTTTTAATCTTGCTTCTGTTAGTTTTGTTTGTGCAAAACTTTTTAAATTTAATGTAATCAAAGTTGTCTATTTTGACTTTCATAATGTTCTCTAGTTCTTCTTTGGTCATAAAGTCCTCCCTTCTCCAAAGATTTGATAGGTAAATTATCCCTTGTTCTCCTAATTTGCTTATAATGTCATCCTTTATACCCAAATTATGTATCCATTTTGATCTTATGTTGGTATGGGGCATGAGATGTAGGTCTATGCCACGTTTTTGACATATTATTTTTCAGGTTTCCCAGTAATTTTTGTTGAATAGTGAATTCTTATTCCAGAAACTGGAGTTTGGCAGTTTATCAAATACTAAATTTCTATAGGCCTTAGTTATTACATTTTGTGTATCTAATTATTCCACTGATTCACTACTCTGTTTCTTAGCCAATACCAAATAGTTTTAATCACTGTTGCTTTATAATATAATTTTAGGTTTGGTACTGCTAACCCACCATCCTTTGTGGTTTTGGGGTTGTTTTTTTTTTTATTAATTCCCTTGATATTCTTGACCTTTTGTTCTTCCAGATGAATTTTATCATTTTTTTTTAGTTCTATAAAATAATGTTTTAAAATTTTAATTGGTATGGCACTAAACAATAGGCCAATTTAGACAAAATTTTTATTATATTAGCTTGACCTAGCCATGAACAATTGATATTTTCCAATTGTTTAGATCTGACTTTATTTGCATGATAAGTGTTTTGTAATTGTGTTCATATAGTTCTTGGGTTTGTCTTAGCCAGGTAGACCCCCAAGTATTTTATTTTGTCTACAATAATTTTAAATAGAGAAATTCTCTATCTTTTGCTGATGGGCTTTGTCAGTAATATATAGAAATGCTGATGATTTGTGTGGTTTTATGTTAATTTCTTCTTCTATAAAATAGGATTATATTAACACCTAACCCCGGGATTGTTTTGAGAATCAAGTGAGAAAATATTTGTGCAGTGTTTAGCACAGTTTCTGGCACTATATAGAAATGCTAAGTATTATTATTATTGATACATTGTCATGTACTGATCCTGTATCTAAAGTGCCATTAAATATTAAGATTATATTTTTATTCTGATACTTCCATTAAAATAAGATTTTTCCATCATTCTTATGTCTGTACACACTATTGAATTTTCCTTGACCTTCCTTATTTTCAGTTTTAATAGAGGTCACATTTCAGGCAGCATCAGCATTCCTTTCAACTCTGCATTCACCACAGAAGGGGATCTCTCCCAAACCCCTTCTACTGCCATACTCCAGAATTTCAAAGGGAAAGTTATTGTCATTGTAGGAAATGTGGCAAAACATACAGCAGAGGTAAGTTGATCCCTGAACAACATATCCATACCTGTGAATGCTCTTCTCTATCCACTATAGCTTTGAGTAAGTAAATTTACCAAGATTCACAAGTAAGGTAAAAGTTAAAGATCAGTTTTACTTATGCTTTTTTCCCTAAAAAAAGCATCTACTTATCCCTTTTTTCCCTGGAAGGGAGAAAACAAAAAAAAAGGAAATGGCTATTTTTTTTTCAATATTCAGCATCGATTGTTAGTAGGTTTCTTTTCTACCTACTTTCTGAATTCTCAAGGCAAGAATATGGTGTTACTGAGAGAAGACTAAGCAGAAGTGTTAGCTCAGTCATTATAAAAGAAGATGAACCTTGAAATAAGGAGAACAAAGGACTTGGGGAAGATTGAGTCCTTTTACCACAGAGTTCTGACACCTTTTTATGAAATGGCTGTAATAATGGCAGATTGAAGATGAAAGTTCTTGGAGTTTAGATTGTTCTTTTTCTTATATCCAGAGCTTTCTCATAGGAAAGATTAGAATAAAATTAACTTTTCAGGAATGAGGACTTTATGAAATGAAGATGAATATTAACTCATGTCTTCATTCAAATTGCATAGTCCATTGATGCAAACATTGTCAGAGGGGGTAATTTATGTCTGGAATTCTCCTGTTCAGAGGTCATTTCAAACAAACACATCTTAGAGGCACAGGCTGTTGAAAGCTTTGTCTCACATTCCTCAATTAGAACTAAATGCACATTGGCCCCCATGATTAATCTTGACTGGCCCTGTTGCAGAAATGCTGATGTAGGGGTATTGAGCAATACAATCTAAATGACTTTTAGTGAGAAAGCCATCCACAGAGCTCATCCTCAAGAGAGGACAACATTAACCCAACTGATTCGGGAGTAATCATAGGGAGTAAATATCCAGCGTAATGTTGGATTGCATATAAATTAGAGAAAACGGAAGTAGTAAGTTGATTTTTAAAATCAACAAAATGGTGCAGTAGATAGAAATGGACCTGGGTGAGGAGGATTTGAGTTTAAATTTGACCTCATACACTTATTAATTGTGTGATCTTGGGCAAGTAATTTAATCACTAACTGCTTCAGTTTACTCATCTGTAAAATGAGGAAGATAATAATAACATGGTACTCCCAATGTTGTCATGAAGATAAAATGTGATAATATTTGCAAAGAATTATATAAATGCTGCCTATTATTATTTTACAAAAAAGAAAATAAATATTTGTGCAAAAACTCTTCAAACCTACTTTCATTTCAATGAATATCAATGTATTTCTCCTAAAGAGAATTGAATAGAAAGCTTCAAATTTCTAATAATTTTTTGAGGGGTGATCTAAATTTGGGAAAGAAAATATTTGAAAAGAAAAATCAATAAGCATTAATTATTTACTGTGTGCTGATTTCTAGAGAAACAAAGAAAGGCAGAAAACAATCATTGCCTTAGAAAAGTTCAGAGTCTAATTTAAGAAATCACAAAATTCTTGTGACTTTTGATTTCTTAAATTGATAAGTTTTTTTCATAAAAGATTATTCTAAATTTTAAGTACTTACAGTAATCTTTTTAAGTGTATCAAACTGGCAGATTATTCATGCAAATAAGCATCAATAAGTTTAAAGATATCAATCAATCAATCAACATTTATTAAGCACTATTATTTATTATTCATATAGAGCAGCTAGGTGACTCAGTAAATTGAGCCCTGGCCCTGGATTCATATCCAATCTTAGACACTTACCTAATTGTATAAACTTAGGCAAATCACTTAACCCTGTTTGCCTCAAATTCCTCATCTATAAAATCAACTGAAAAAGAATGGCAAACTACTCCAGTATCTTTGTTAAGAAAACTCCAAAAGGGGTCACAAAGAATCAGACTCAAATGAAAAATGCCTAACCACTACCAACAAAAATCTATAGATTATCCACAAGCTTGAATTGTAAAGCAAGTACTATTTAAATCAAATTTATCAGATGTTTATGATATTTTCCAAATATAAACAGATTCTACAATAAGAGGAAAACTATATCTGTGGTGAGCTAGTATTTTATCTCTATTATCAATGACATAGCAAACTACTATACGCCAGGTACTATTCTATGATCTAAAGTACCATATACTATATACCATATAAACATAACTGTAATGCAGTTATAAAAAGGTACTTGAAGTTGGAGTCAAAAGACTGAATTTGAATCCCACCACCTGAACTATCAGAAACTCAATTTGGCCATAAAAATGGAGATAACAGATCATGAGGCATCATGGTTCAGTGGCCAGGATATTGGACTCAGAGAACAGGAAGACCCAGGTTCAAATCCTATCTCATACACTTATGTGATCTTGAGCAAATCAATTAATTTCTCTGTACCTCAGTTTCCTTATTTATAAAATGGGGAAAGGATAGATTCAGTGATCTCTAAGGTTCCTTCAAGATACAGATTTGTGTTCTTATGAACCTGCCTATTCCAAGGGTTGTTGTCATGGAAAAAGCTCTTTGTAAATCTTGTAGTGCTATACAAATTCAACTAAGAACAATAGTGTGGCAGAAGGAAGCACTTAACTTGGAGTCTGGAAACCTGAGTCAAAGTTCCAGCTCTGTCACTATTTCAGTGATACTAGAAAAGTCATGTAGCTTCCCAGCCTCTGTTTTCTCTTCTGTAAAATGAGAATGCCTTGTCTATAAAGTTTATTTCACTAGGTTATTGTGAGATGTCTGGATAGTATTTTGTAAACTCAGGGTAGTTACCTGGATCTCGAATCCAAATCCAACTAGCTTACAGCTTTAAAATACTATATCATTTTTGGTTATTATAATTAATCATTATATTATAATAATCATATGATCTTTTATATTAATTGTTATTAATTGTTTAATTACCATTAACGTTCAAAATTCCATTTGAGGAACATTTTTAAATGTCCTTTTCTAGAGCTATAGAAAACTCTAAAATATTTATTTATTTACATAGGCATCTGCATTATCTGTTTTTCCATACTGGTATTTTCTCCTTTAGGAGCAAGGATAGGGAAGATTTGCCTGGTTTAATTCAAATCAGCAGTTCATCTGAATTTATTGAGCATCTACTATTGAGCATCATTCTAGGCATGAATTTGTGCTTAATAAATGCTATTGGATAGCACAGGATGAGGCAGTGGAAAGGATACTGGTTATAGAATCAAAGGATCTTATTCAAGTACAATTACACTTAATATAAGTGATTTTGGGTAAGTCACTTAAATTCTCTGAACCTCAATTTCTTCATTTGTAAATAAAAAGATTGGACCAGATGGCCTTACATATCAACAGTATTTATTAAGAACTCAGTGTTAACTTAAAAAGAAAAAGGAAATACAAAGAAACGCAAATATATATATATATATATAAAATTTTCCCTGCTCTCAAAGAACTCCCTGTCTTAATGGGGGATGGGCAACATGCAAACAATTATGGGCAAAAAATGTATAAACTAGAGAGTAAGAAAGAGTTCTTGCTGAAAGGGATATTTTAACTGAATTTCAAAGGAAGATTTACATGGGGTAAAGTTAATAAAAATTCTAAGAGCCTCTAAGAGATAAATGGTGTTGTGTTGAAGGAGCATCACAGAGGCTGATTTCAGCTGATCAAAGAAAACATAGTGGAGAGTAAGGTATAAGAATGTTAGAAAGGCAGGAAGGAACCAGGTTGCAAAGAGCTTTAAAAGCCACACAGATGGCTTTATATTTGACAGGAAATACAGAATTACTAGAGTTTATTGGAGGGGAGATGAATGTGAAATGGACTAAACCTGTGTGAATGAAAGTTTACAGAGTTGAACTCAGTCTTCCAGGCCTCCACCTCCAGTTTACTAAAGTATACCAGAAATTTTCCTGAGACATTGTCTAAGGACCTTTTGAAAAAGTGTAGTCTGTATTTCTTCTACAAGTGTATATTCTACCTAGCATTGATTATTTAGGGTACCTTGCTTTGAAGAAAGTCAAATAACAGTTCTTCTGAACTAAAGTCAGTCCTTTGTAAGGACTACTAGCTTAAAACCTAGTCAAGTGATCATGACAAACTGGAATTTCAGAAAACTATGATGTTTTGCCAAGTCCAAATGGGTGTGGGAATTTTTTTTTTCCTTAATAAGACAGGAGGCACTTAATTCTTCTGATTCTACCTCTTAGAAAGTTACTGGTTTGAAAAGAAGCAAGTGCAAGTCAAATGTGGCTTAGCCATTGAAAATTTACAGGTGGTATATGTGCCAAAATGTTTGTGGCAGCCCTGTTTGTAGTGGCTAGAAGCTGGAAAATGAAAGGATGTCCATCAATTGGAGAATGGTTGAGTAAATTGTGGTATATGAACGTTATGGAATATTATTGTTCTGTAAGGAACGACCAGCAGGATGAATACAGAGAGGACTGGCGAGACTTACATGAACTGATGCTGAGTGAAATGAGCAGAACCAGAAGATCATTATATACCTCAACAATGATACTGTTTGAGGATGTATTCTGATGGTACTGGACCTCTTTGATAAAGAGAGCCTTAATTGATCAAAGATGGACAGAAGCAGCTACACCCAGAGAAAGAACACTGGAAATGAATATAAACTGCTTGCATTTATGTTTTTCCTCCCGGGTTATTTATACCTTCTGAATTCAATTCTCCCTGTGCAACAAGAAAACTGTTTGATTCTGCACACATATATTGTATCTAGGATATACTGCAACCCATTCAACATGTAAAGGACTCTTGCCATCTGGGGGAAGGGGTGGAGGGAGGGAGGGGAAAAATCGGAACAGAAATGAATGCAAGGGATAATGCTGTAAAAAATTACCCTGGCATGCATTCTATCAATAAAAAATTATTTAAAAAAAAAAAAAAAAAGAAAAGAAAAAAGAAAATTTACAGGTGGCAAAATGCTCCCTGGAAACTCTAGGAAAGAATAAATGAACCATTTGTTTAATGAGCATTTGCAAGAAATTATAGTTAAACAATTTACTATGAGAATTATGTAGGAGGCTGTCTTTTGTAATATAAATGTGAAGAAATTGTTCTTAAATGACCAAATGCTTTGGAAGTTGGACCAGAAGGAACAGTCAGCCAGCAAGCATTTATTAGACACTTACTGTGTGCTATTCTATTAAGTGCTGGCAGATACTAAGAAAAAGCAACAATAGGAATAACTACTTATTAATGGAACTGTCTATAATTAGAAATTATTTGGCATTATGCTAATTATACCTCTACTGACTAATTTGCATAATTTACATTGATTTCCTGCAAGGCAGGGGACCATCTAGATTCAATTCTGGTCTCTGCCACACAATATTTGACCCAAAGCAAATTATTTCATTTCAGGAAGGGAGAGAAGAGGGAAGGAAGAAGTAAAAAGAAGAAAAGAAGGAGGGGAAAAGAAGGAAGAGACAGATAAGCATTTATTAAACACATACTATATGCCAGGCACTGTACTGAGCATTTTACAAATATCTTGTCTGAGAGCATCCAGCTGCCTCTACTCAGCAAGTACCAATGTGCTTTGATGGAAGAGCTCCTTGCATCAATAAAATCTAAATTTCAATTTAAAAATAATAAAACAATTTAAATTACTGAGTTAATTTAGGAAGAATACTACTACCTTTTCTCTGCATCTCCAGTCAATTTTCAGCTTTAGTTTGGCTCTACCTAGGCTGGGTGCAGTCTAGCCACACTCCAGTGACACATTGAGGAAACCCTTAGAATCTAGGAAGAGTTAGCTAGCAAAGACCCTAATGTAATGTGAAGCTCTCATAGTCTGCCCAGTGTCAAGATTAAATTGTACTGAATCCCACTCCCATCAGTAAACCCTTTAATTTCCTTCACCCTAAAGGTTGAAGGAAGCAGTGAGCTAATATTTAATCAAGCAAGCATTTCTGAATGTGCCATGAGCAAAATTATATCAGCATAAAAGAAAGTTGAGTTCAGAACTTAATATCCCTAAGTATGCACAGTTTATTCTTGAAATCATTGAATGTTAGTTATTGCTCTCAGGGTGAACTAAATTTTGCTTTGCTCTCTGTTGCTGCAAGAGAGGTAGTGAAATTAAATTGATGGGCCAAATAGATGTTAGATAGGAAAAGAGTAAGGAATTTAAAAAAGAGAATGAAAATCACTTCCAAGTATAATTCATTTTACTACTTTAAAATGAAAGAAATAGCACAATCTCCTGCTTGTATTAATACGTAGATAATCATCTGCCTCATACTCACATGGGAAATGATTTCTCGGGTTGCTAGACTTAATCAGATTTTTTGGTTGGAAAGGGAAACATTTCAAAGGGAACCATGTATTCTTTGAAAAGGTGCAGGTTGGGGAATTCATCTTGGAGAGCCTGTGAGAGAAACTGGAAAAGAATCAATATGTCTTTGGAATCAATGGAGAAAGTTTGGGGCAGAGATGTCCATATGATTCATGTGCTCAGAATGATAAGGTTAGTGGAAGTGCAGAGAGTTGAGGTGTAGGAATCCTCTTCTAGTCGGCACAAGTCCTTCATGAAAGAATTCATGAACCCAAAAAGCTTTAAGTGGCAAAAAGGGAAGTTTGTTGTTGGATGAGAAGTCAGCTCTGCTAGGAAGACTGACTTCTGAGTGGCAAAGTTTTATTAGGGAAATAGGGTTTAGCACTGAGAAGAGAATGTCTTCTCAGCAGGCAAGAGTCCTGATAGGTAGCTATACCAAGGGATGATTCATAGTCCTGCTTGGATATTCTTCAAAGAAATTAGTTTAAAATTGCCCTTTAATAGGAAATCTGAGGCTCAGGTTTCAGGTTGAAAAGAAAGCCAAACAAGACTTACATGAACTGATGCTAAGTGAAATGAGCAGAACCAGGAAATCATTATATACCTCAACAATGATACTGTTTGAGGATGTATTCTGATGGAAGTGGATCTCTTCGATAAAGAGAGCTAATTCAGTTTCAATTGATCAAGGCTGGACAGAAGCAGCTACACTCAAAGAAAGAACACTGGGGAATGAATATAAACTGCTTGCATTTCTGCAGGGTTATTTATATCTTCTGAATCCAACTCCTCCTGTGCAACAAGAGAACTGTTCGGTTCTGCACACATATATTGTATCTAGGATATACTGTAACCTATTCAACATGTAAAGGATTGCTTGCCATCTGGGGGAGGGGGTAGAAGGAGGGAGGGGAAAAATCGGAACAGAAGTGAGTGCAAGGGATAATGCTGTAAAAAATTACCTTGGCATGGGTTCTGTCAATAAAAAGTTTTTAAAAATTAAAAAAATTAAAAGAAAAAAAGAAAAAAAAAAAAAAAAGAAAGCCATAGTCCCCAGGCCTAGATGCTTATCAATATCAGGCCCAGATCTCCAAGAGAATGGAAATCATTTTGAAGGCTTCCTGAATGAAGATCCAGCTACCAATGGCGGGGAAGGGGGAGGGAGGAAGGAAGGGGAAACAAGGGGAGGGGGTGATTTGCCTTAGAAGAGGCCCAGTCAAATGACGCCACTTAACTTGTCTGGAGAAATATGCTTCCCAGAAGGGCCTGAGACTCGAATCTCCCTTCTTTATAAATCAAAGGGTACACAATTTCAGTGTTAATTTTATAGAGTTCACCCACATCAAGAATAGATCAGCTCTGGTATGTTTATCTGATTTGCTTAATAAAAGTATTGCTTTTGCCTCTTTTTCCTTTGTTTTAATTAGATCTCCCAGAGTTCAAAAGAAAGCTAGCTTATTTCCTAACCATTTGTCCAGTCCTGGTTATTTTAAAAGGAAGCTCACCATTTATCTGTATTTTACTTTTCAAGACATAATTTTAGTTAAAAAGCTGATAAAAAAAAAAGTCAGTATATTTTATTTTCAGACACATAGTCTATGCTGCCCTTGGCCTATTCTTAACCTCATTACAAGCTCTCAGATTTCTCAGATCTACAAAAAGCCTCACAGTGACTCTTCTAATGTCATCTTATCATTTCCCAGAACTAAATTAAAACTGTTAGCGTGAATGAAGACTTACCATTGAAACATGCATAGTGGACTATCTATAATTAGCTCTTCAGTTCTTTTTTTACTATGGGGAAAAATATATATGGCTGGAGACAATTCTGAGAATAGTGATGAACTTCAGCCTGGAGGAACTAGCCAATAAACTGTGGGTCAGAACAAAATGAATCCTTTCTCCAGTGTTTTCATAACTACAATGAAGCCTCAATAGCATATAATAAACTCTACATCATTGTGTGAGCCTCTGGGGCTCACAAAAACTCCAAAAATTATTGTTTATTCTTTACCTAGATAATGTTAGGGTAACTGGACCATGAAGATTTAATCCTCACCAGGATATATCATTCAAAATGTTATCTCTGAAAGAGATGGAAAGAATCTTTGCTTTCACACAATCATAGCAACCCTTTGGACAGTTTCTAGTTTTGCTCATCCTTAAAAATGTCATATCCTTGGCACAAAATCAGTTCATTTCTTTTCTCATTAAAGAGCTGTCTTGGGTATGATGGCCAGCTGTAGTAAGGTTTATTCAATGCTGTTGCTACCTATCCTTGTCTTAACTCACTTGTGATTATACCCAGGGAAAATTCTTTTGTCTGACATTGGAAACTGGATCCAAACTTGAGTTGTGAAGTAGATAATTATAGGGACATATTTGAGAAATCAGTCAAATTTTAAATTTACCACCTTTTGTGGTTTATTATGTCAAATGCAGGGAAATTAAAAAATAAATAAGGTGTATTATTGCCATTAATTTTAATAAGTTCCCATTGTGAGAGGCAAATTTAAGATCTACTTTTGAGACAAACTGTGTGATTCTGTCCCAGTTACATAATCTCTCTTTGTCCCAGATAGCACCTTAAAACTGTAAATTTTAGGATAGATCCCTATCTGCATGCATAAGGTTACTAGATAAATTCAGTCATAGATTCAGTATTAAAAAAAACAAAAACTGTTCCTGTATTTCTTTATTCTATTGAATATAAAATATAACAGATCTGGGTTGGGTTTTTTGTTTTGTTTTGTTTTGTTTTGTTTTGTTTTGTTTTGTTTGAAGTTTAGTTTTCTCTGTGATAAATCTATGTATTTCCCTTCTGTCTTTTCCTTGGCTCCTAATTTCACTTTATTGTAAGGCATGTAATGATCATTTACTTGTGCATTGCTTTGCCTTGATGCATTCATTTACTTCAGTGCGTTTCATTTGCCTCAGGAAAAAAAAAAAAAAAAAAAAAGGTTTTTCTCTCTCTTTCCTCTCCATACAACCTAATCTCCCTCTTATTCTCTTCCTTTCCACTTCCTTTCTTGCCTCGGGCTTTTTCTCTCTTTGTTCTCCAAGTCTTATTCTCATTAACCTGCTGGGTGTAATTTTGTGATCCAAGCAGAAAAAAAAAAAATTTGAGCCTCTTCCACTTCTTTGGAAATTTCAGAATGATTGGGTATATTTGTTGTCCCTAGGACAAACCTCTCTGGCTCCAGATAGTATCTCCCCAGCTCTTCAGATTAATAGAACACTTTCAAGGTACTTAATATGAGATTTTTTACCTGTCAAAGATTCTTGGAACTTTCAGTAGTTATTCTTTTAAGTACTTAGCTAAAGAATGAAATATGTTTCACCTTTATCAGAAGTATGCAAGGAATTCCTCTTCATCTTGATAGACTTGTTAAAGCATTTGCTGTGGTTAAACTTTTAACTTTCTTTCTAACTTTTTCCTTTCTTTTCAACAAATAATGTTCCCTGGGTTGACCTCAGACCATTTCAGGATTTATGGAACTTAGATTCAGTGATTTTCACCCCAGAATTATGGGTAAAAATTCAAACTCTTCCAATATAGTTCAAAATCTAACTAATGAAGGAAAATAACTTAGTAGAGGAAAACAGTTAAGTATCCATGCATAATTCGGGGGGTGTGGGTGGGAGGGGAGGGAATTTAAGTTGTCAGAAATGTTATAAAAATTAAAAGCAAACTATTTGCCTAGTTTTACAGTATGGATGTTTTACAACTCCTAATTTGAGTTTTAACATCAGATTTCTGTGTTTGTATTGCATATATAATGTTGCAGTAATAAAGCAGCCCAAAATTCTTTTTTAAAAATCTCCAGATTTTCAGCAAAAGCTGCTGAGTCATTTTTTTTCAAACCTTATGGTCTCTGGCCCTATTTTTATGACACAAAACAGGATGAAAGTTATCCTGTCTCAATATGTGTTATTTCACACACCCACCCTGCCCTCCACAGTCCACCATTTAATTACTCTTTACCACAGGAATGTCTGTAGATGAATGAGAAACTAACCATCCATGCCCTCTCACTCAACCTGAAGAGAGCTGGAGCTTGACTTCAATCCATCACCATTCTAACTGGGTTTTGTTACTTACATCTTTAATACATTCTTTGCAGAGTATCATCCACGTGATGTAATATGAACAATGTTCACAGGCACAGTTGGAGTTTATTCCTCCAAGAGGGCAAGTATAAACAAAGATTGATAAATTATCTTTGGAGGTTTTCTGTTCCTAGGTTCCTCAGACTAACTGGAAATATACCATGAGGTTCATTATGGCTCCTGATACATGATGGTACTTAGTTGGTAAGATCTGACCTGCAATATGCACTCACAAAAGGCTTGTCTTTTGATGTAGTGTTCTGCAACACGTTCTTTATTAAAATACAAAGTATTTTCTGGATAACTTTTTCTATCACATTGTAAAATGAAATCTGCAGTTAAGTCTTCACCAAATTTAGGGTTTCATTGTACTTATTAACGTAAAAGGTTTCCATAGTTGGGGGAGACCTAATTTGAAAATACAAGCCAGATAATAATAATAGCTAAAATTATTAAGTACATTATTATTAGTGCAGTGCTAAGGCACTGTGCTAAACTCTTTACAATTATTATCCCACTTAATTTTTCACAACAGTTCTGAAAAGTTAGTGCTATTATTAGCCCAATTTTGCAGATAAATCTATAAGAAGAAACTACTTTCAGTTTAAATCAATAAGAATTTTTAAAACACTGTCATATATCAGGCACTATGTTAAGCACAGAAAGGCAAAAAATAGTCTGCTCTCAAAGAGCTCACGGTGTTCCTGAGACTGTGGGGGAAACAACATACAAACAGCTATGTGAAAGATATATGCAGGGTAAATAATCACAAAGAGAAAGTACAAGTTAAGGAGGACTAGGAAAGGCATATTGTAGAAGAAAGTGTTTTCAGTTGGGACTTGAAGCAATCCATGAGGTAGAGATGAGGAGGAAGAGAACTCTAGACATTGAAGGGGCAGCCAGTGAAAAGGAATGGAATCAGCAGGTCTCAGAGTGTCCTGTGTGAAGAAGAGCAAGGAGGTCACTGTCACTTGAAGTTTCTCTTCCCTAAAATACCATGGAGAAACTTCAAAAAAATGCATAACAATGCATTAGTGTTTGAATAAAATATATTTTTTGAAGAAGAATTGTGAACTCAACCATTCTGGAGAAAACAATTTGGATACTATGCCCAAATGGCAATCAAACTCTGCATATCCTTTGATTCACTAAAGCCATTACTGAGTACAGATCCCAAAGAAAATGTAAGAAAGGGACAAGGACCTCATGTACAAAGAGTTTATAGCAGCTCTATTGATGGTCACAAAGAATTGGAAATTAAAAGAATGCCTGTCAATTGGGGTGTCTAAACAAGCTGTGGTATATGAATGTAGTGGAATACTATTGTTTTGTAAAAAAAAAAGGGTAGGCAGATTTCAGGAAAAACCTGGAAAGACTTACATGAATTGATGCTGAATGAAGTAAGCAGAAAAAAAAATTATACACAGTAATAGCAATAATGTATCATGATCAATTGTAATGGACTTAGCTTTTCTCATCAATACAATGATCTAAGACTCCAAATCCAAATCCAAATCCAAAAGACTCATGATGGAAAATACTATCCACATCCAGAGAAAGAACTATAAGTCTAAATGCAGTTCAAAGCATACTATCTTCACTTTCTTTTTCTGTCTTATGATTTTTCCCTTTTGTTCTGACTCTTCTTTCACAACATGACTAATGTGGAAATATGTTTAATATAATTGTAGATGTATAACCTGTATCAGATTTCTCGCCATCTTAGGGAAGAGAAAGGAAGAAAAAAATAGAAATCAAAATCTTATAAAAGTAAATGTTGAAAAAATATATTTTAATAAAACTAAAATTCAATACCAAGAGAAATCAAGGCTTTTACCAACTAAAAAGGCTTTTGAGTATGGGCTTGGCTTTGGACTGTATATCTGTCATCAGAGAAATGGTCTTGCTTAGCTTTAAAAGGCCCTTTAGTAAGAAATCAAAGGATTATAGATCTGAAACTGGTAGAGATCTCAGCAGCCATCTAGTTCACTCCCCTGCCTTCTTTTACAGATGACAGAACAATAATGTCAACAGGCATTTGTTAACAGTTTCCAGCAGTAGTGTCAGAAATGGGATTTGAACCAAGGGCCTCTAACTCCAGAGCCAGTGCTCTAATCATTGTGTCATAGTGCTTCCAATTTACCACAAGCTAAAGGGTTATTTTGACCACAACAGGCCATTCAACTAAATAAACTACAGAGAGATTATGATCTGCATCTCTGAAGAGAGTACACCAGTGAAACCATAGATCTCTTAGGTATTGAAGGAAGAAAAAAAGCATCTCACACCACAATAATCTCAGACCATTTAGAACAAACCTACTTTAATGTGAGGAGCTATAAAATTTTACTATGATTTGCTGTATTCTGAACTTCATACCTGATTTCAAAACTAGAGGGCTGACTATACTTAAGTAGTAAATTCTTCAAAATTCCTTCCTACTGAATAGCCCAAGATGAGTAAATAATTTGCCCAAATTTCTATAGGACATATATGTCACAGATAGAATCCAAGTCCTTGGACTCTAAAGCTCTCTCTAGATCACAATTTATCTATGCTTTTCTAATCCAGTAGAATTCTTATCCTTATCCTCCTACTAAAAGCCTCAAAGAGAGTCCATCTAACAGTTTAGTGATCTTCCTCTAGACCACTAGACATTACCTGGGTAACAATGATGCACATAGATTATCCATCAACACATATCCTGCTACCTCGGTATGTGACTGGTCTCCCTTCTTTTCCAGTCACATATATATTTGTGCAATTTGTGAACAGATTATTAAAAATTTTTTACTGAAAATGCATAATAGCTTATCATCTTTCTTCATTGGTAATTTATGCCATTTATTTTTCAGACACTGTGGTAGTCCATGATTTACTGCTTTCTAGCACTAATATAGGCAAGAGGTAACAAGGGCCTAAATCAAAGTTGTGGCTTTGGGAATAAGAGAAGAAGTCTGGTTTAATTTTAAGAGAGTAGAAATACCAAGATTTACTGATTAGAAAATGTGGTGAGGGAGATTGAGACAGCTAGATGGCTCAGTAGATAGAGCATTTGATCAAGAAGACCTGAGTTTTGTTTTGGTTATATTAAATTTAAGATGTTTCTGGTTCCTTCAGTGTAAAATGTCTTTGTAGGCTATTGGTAATTCAGAACTGAATCTCAGAGGAGAGACTCAGGGGCTGGGACCATGTTTTTGCCTTTCTTTGTATCCCTCCTATTTGGCAGAGTATATGGCATGTGGTAAGTGCTAAAATAAAAGCATATTGACTTGGTAACTGATTGGGGATTGGGCTGGATAGAGAAATCTGAGTGTTATCTGCATAGGGATTTTAATTACAGATGCAGAGCTGACAGGGTGACTAAGAAAAGGTATAAAAGAAAAGTTTAAAAAATCTGGGAAAAGATCCTTGGAAAATTCTCAAATTTGGGATATGGATATGGATATGAATAATGAACCAGAAAAGGAAATTGAGTAACAGTTAGACAAAGTAGGAGGAAAACTAGATAAGTATCATAATCAAAGAAGAGAACATCCAAGATAAGAGAATAGTCAGTGTTGTCAAATGAAGAATATGAATCAAGAAAGATGAGAGGAGAAAAGACAAGACTAGGATCCTGTGGTTTCAGTTAAGTGATGACATCAGAAGCTATATTACAAAGAGTTCAGGAGAGAATTAAGAGAAGTGTAGGCAGTAAGTATAGACTTTTTCTATGAGTTTGGCTAAAAAAGAGAGGAGAGGTTTAAGGGAATGATAGGGCCCAGTTAAGGTTTTTAAGAATAGACAAATCCAAAATCAGGAGAAAAAGAACTAACAAATAAGGAAACAGTGAAAATGGCTGGGGGAAGAAGGAAAGGTAATGTGGCTTGATTGAGTTCATTATGTGCTAGAGGGGACAGGAGGGCAAGTGTAGGGGTATTGGCCTTGGCAAGGAAGAGGGGCACCTTCCTGTCTAACACTGGGGGAAAGAAGGTAAGAATAGAAAAGAATGACCTGGGTTTAAAGATGAAAAGAATGAGAAAAGAGAAAGTTGACATTGGGTGTCCTCAGTTTTCTCAATAAAGTAAAAACCTACATCTTTTTTTTTTTTTAATAACTTTTTATTGACAGAACCCATGCCAGGGTAATTTTTTACAACATTATTACACTCACTTCTGTTCCGATTTTTCCCCTCCCTCCCTCCACCCCTCCTCCCCCAGATGACAAGCAGTCCTATACATGTTAAATATGTCACAGTATAGCCTAGATAAAATATATGTGTGCAGAACCTAACAGTTCTCTTGAAAAACCTCAATCTTTAACTGAAACAGATAAAGGAGAGGTGTGATGAACTTGAGGAGAGAACATTACTTCCATCTATAGAGAACTGGTCCTCCATTTCATCTGGGCACTATATATTCCCTACCCTGGAAAATACCCAGGGCTGTGCTGGAACCTTCTTTCAGGTTTGCAGAGCTAATTATTACATATTCAATGTGAGAATCTAAACCTCAGAAATCGTTAGATATTCTATAACATTCATTCAACAATTTATTCAGCCATTCTCCAATTGATGGGCATCTACTCAGTTTCCAGTTTCTGGCCACTACAAAGAGGGCTGCCACAAACATTCGTGCACATACAGGGCCCTTTCCCTTCTTTATGATCTCTTTGGGAGATAAGCCCAGTAGTAACGCTGCTGGATCCAAGAGTATGCACAGTTTGACAACTTTTTGAGCATAGTTCCAAATTGCTCTCCAGAATGGCTGGATGTATTCACAATTCCACCGACAATCTATCAATGTTTTCCCACATCCCCACCAACATTCCGCAGTATCTTTTCCTGTCATCCTAGCCAATCTGAGAGGTATGTAGGGGTATCTCAGAGTTGTCTTAATTTGCATTTCTCTGATCAATAATGACTTGGAGCATCTTTTCATATGGCTAGAAATAGTTTCAATTTCTTCATCTGAAAATCGTCTGTTCCTGTCCTTTGACCATTTATCAATTGGAGAATGGCTTGATTTCTTATAAATTTGAGTCACTTCTCTATATATTTTGGAAATGAGGCCTTTATCAGAATGTTGACTGTAAACATGTTTTCCCAGTTGATTGCTTCCCTTCTAATCTTGTCTGCATTAGTTTTGTATGTACAAAAGCTTTTTAATTTGATGTAATCAAAATTTTCTATTTTATGATCAGTAATGATCTCTAGTTCTTCTTTGGTCACAAATTCCTCCCTCCTCCACAGGTCTGAGAGGTAAACTAACTTATGTTCTTCTAATTTATTTATAATCTCATTCTTTATGCCTAGATCATGAACCCATTTTGACCTTATCACAATGTTATATGAGTCAATGCCTAGTTTCTGCCATACTAATTTCTAATTTTCCCAGCAATTTTTGTCAGATAATGAGTTCTTATCCCAAAAGCTGGGGTCTTTGGGTTTACCAAACACTAAATTATTAAAGTTATTGACTATTTTATCCTGTGAACCTAACCTATTCCACTGATCAACTAGTCTATTTCTTAGCCAATACCAAATGGTTTTGGTGACACTGCTTTATAATGTAGTTTTAGATCTGGTGTAGCTAGACCACCTTCATTTGATTTGTTTTTTCATTAGTTCCCTTGAAAGTCTTGACCTTTTGTCCTTCCAGATGAATTTTGTTGTTATGTTTTCTAGGTCAGTAAAATAGTTTTTTGAGAATCTGATTGGTATTGTCATCTTTATTATATTCAATCGACCTATCCAAGAGCACTTAATATTTTTCCAATTGGTTAGATCTGATTTTATTTGTGTGGAAAGTATTTTGTAATTTTGCTCATATAATTCCTGACTTTCCCTTGGCAGATAGATTCCCAAATATTTTATACTATCAGCAGTTACTTTAAATGGAATTTTTCTTTGTATCTCTACTGTTGGATTTTGTTAGTGATATATAAGAATGCTGATGATTTCTCTGGATGTATTTTGTATCCTGCAACTTTGCTAAAGTTGTGGATTATTTCTAATAGCTTTTTAGTAGACTTTCTGGGGTTCTCTAAGTATACCATCATATCATCTGCAAGGAGGGATAATTTGGTTTCCTCATTACCTATTCTAATTCCTTTAATCTCTTTCTCAGCTCTCATTGCCAAAGCTAGCATTTCCAATATAATATTGAATAGTAATGGTGATAGTGGGCAAATATGAAAACACATGCCCTGACAACATTAGACAACTGCAATGTCATTCCTTTCATTTTCTACTCCTTATATTCACTTGCAAATACACTAAAAACTAATTTGAGACTCTGCCTTCAAATTTGAGATAAGTAAGTTTCTATCTTAGAAATGACCTCACTTAAAACCTCCCCAACCACCCTCCCACCCCCCCTTCGAGCCAAACCATAAGAACCCTATTGGTCATATGAAAAATCCTCAAGATTTATTCCAGACCCAGAAGAACTAGAGAATACCTCCTTCCTGGTGCACAGAATCTCATATACACATCAAATATAAAAATTAAATGCCTTTGGATGACTAGGTTAATTGCCAGAGGAATAAATATAGATCAACCAACTTTTCCTCTATCACTTCTTATTTCAATATGGTACCTCCAGAAATAGCCATTCTTAAAAACTTATCTTTCCTCTCGTTCCCCCTCCGCACTTTATTTTAGTAGCAGACAATTTTCAAAGTGTTGTAAAATAAGCTAAGCCATTTGATTTGCTCCTGTTTTTCTTGCCCTTTACAAGTAAGGTCTTTGTTGTCTATTTATTCTTCATTGCCTTTTTCTTCTTGATGCTTATGAACAATAAAATTAAGAAATTTGCAAGGCAGTTCAAACAGGATTAAAGAAAATGGGATAATTTAGTTGCATTTTGGGAACCAAACTCTACATCCTTTTTTGGGAAAATTATATATAATATTCCATTTACTCCTTGCCATCTAGTGCCACCAGATCTTTTTAACTAATTTAAATTTCTTTTCAAGTTATATGGATTAATATTATTTCAGTATTGCTTAATTTCTGATTTATTCTTCTAATTTTACTTCCTATTAGATTGTGAAGATAAAAATAATTTTTTACTTTCTGTCTCCAGAGCTTGAGACAATTTCTGGTGCATAGCAGTCACTTTATAAATGTTTATAGGATGCATTAAAGGACAGAATACTCCATTAACCCGATAGAATAATATGTAGTTCATTCACCTATGATCATTTAGTAGACCCTCCTCCCCCAAATGAGAAAACTCCTCTTTTGATACAGATCAGCATCTTTTTCTTTAACTTGTCTTAGAGAATTGTCTAAAGTACTTTTGAAATTAAGTGACTTGCCTAACACAGAGCCAATTTCCATCAGAAGCTGAACTTAAATTCAGGGCTTTCTTGCTCCAAAACCATCTCTCTATACCTTGCTACTTGGACACAAAGACAATGGATAAATGACAGAGTATACCAGTGCTTTTTTTTTTTTTTTTTTTTTTTTTAGGTATTCTTTTAGTTTGTTTCATATATATTTGTTTGTAGTACTGTAACAATGATCAACTTTGAAAGATTTAGCTGTTCTGATCAAGACAATGATCTAAGACAATTGGAATCCAAGAATCTGTGATGAAAATGTTACCCACCTCCAGAGAGAGAAAGCTGATAAAATCTGAATGCTGATTGATGCAGAATCTTTATTTTTTCTTTTTGCTTTGTTTTATTTTATTTTTTAATAGTACTTTGGTTTTCCAAATACTTGCAAAGATAGTTTTCAATATTCACCTTTACAAAACTTTATATTCCAAATTTTGTTCTGCCCCCCAAGACAGCAAGCAATCCAATATAGGTTAAACATGTGCAGTTCTTCTAAACATTTCCGTATTCATCATGCTGTGCAAGAAAAATCAGATCAGAATGGAAAAAAAAGAAAGAAAGAAAAAAACCAAGCAAATGTAATGCTGGAGCAACTGAGGCAAGATGGAGATTAGAGAGTTTTAATATTTTATTTGAAAGGGAGAAATTTACTGGGACCAAATGGATCCATGGTTTGGACCCAGGGCTGAATGAGACTATCTTCTCCAAGAATCCAGCAACCAATGTGAGTTCTCAATGACATATGTATACATATGGCTCAGCTACAGGGGGTATACTGAGGCAGGGGAGTCAGAGCACTGAGAGCAGAAACAGAACTATCTGACAAGGTTGTGGGGAGGCACTGGACATTCTGATGTCTAAAATAGAAGGTCTTTCTCCTCATCTGGATCATGTGATTAGGAGGAAGGGGGTGGTGGTGTAGGATTGAACAGAACAATTAGGAACTAAGACAGGACAATTAGTGAAACAGAATCAAGACACTAAAAGGGAACTGACACAACACAAACAAACAAAAACACAAAAAAAGGTGCAAATACTATGCTTTGATCCACATTCAGTTTCCATAGTTCTCTCTCTGGATGCGGATGGCACTTTCCATCACAAGTTTATTAGAACTGTCCTGAATCATCTCATTATTGAAAAGAGCCTAATTTAATCCTACATTACCAATGATCATGACATAATCTTGTTATTACTGTGTACAATGTTCTCTTGGTTCTGTTCACTTCACTCAGCATCACTTCATGCTAGTCTTTCTGGACTTTTCTGAAATCAGTCAATGTAAGATCTTTTAACTTTATTTTTCTTGCCTTTTTTTGTGTAATGGATAATATGAAAATGTTTTATATGATTTCATATGTATTGATGATATTATATTGCTTGCCTTCTCAGTGCATAAGGAAGGGAATTTAGTGTTCATTTTTGAATGAATAACAACAAATTAACAATTTTTTCTTCTTTTTTTTTCCTGAGGCAATTGGGATTAAGTGACTTGCCCAAGGTCACACAGCTAGAAAGTGTTAAGTGTCTGAGGCCATATTTGAACTCAGGTCCTCCTGACTTCTGGGCTGGTGCTCTATCCACTGCACCACTTAGCTGCCAAATAACAAATCTTTTTTTAAAAAATAAATTAATAAAAGAACTATGGGAAAGCAGATAGTAGAACATTGATGTGGTTATAAGGTCATAGTTGTAGAGCTGGAAGAGATGTTAGAGAACATCAAATTCAAGTTTCTCTCTCCACCCCACATTTTTCAGATAAGAAAACTGAAAAAAAGAAAAGTTAACTTACCCAGGGCCACAGAACTAGTAAGTCTGAGACAAGTTTTGCACTTAGGGCCTTCCTAAACCAAGGTCTGTATCATGTCTAGTGGAAGATAATTGCTTCTCTTTTGTAAAACAAGTCCAAAAGACAGAAGAGCAATCTGGGGTCAATCAGAACTCAAATTATATGATCTCAGTTGATTGAGATGATGGGAAGAATTCAAGTTGTTTACTTTCCCTCCTTCCAATTCCTCAAAAGAGGAATTTTCTTGTAGATTCATACCAAGAGTAGAGAAAATTATGGGAACTTAATATGGGGGAGGGGAGGGAATGGCATTTTTTTTCTTTGCTTTCATTAGTGGCTCTTTAATACTGTGGGTAGGAAAAAAAAATCCTGGAACTTTATTGGTGATCTTTTTTCTAATCTCAACAAGTATCAGGAAACTAGAAATAGCTGTTGGATACAGTCATATTTGTATTTAGTTCCCTGCCAGCAGGCAATAAAGCAATAAATCAAGATGGTGGAAATAGAGAAGAGACATTCTCACAAAATCATTCAGAAGAGAAAAAAACATATAGGTATAAATACATGTGCACCACTTAATGGACAGAGTAAGAGACATGGGAACAATAGGATAAAGAGCATGAGGATTGAGATTAGAATTATGACTTCATCGATTTAGGGAACCCCCTTTCAATGCAGCCTGGCACAGTTTCCTAAAGTACTGGAGAAGTCACACATCAGAGTCAAGACTTAAATTCAGGTCCTCTAGCTCCAAGGCCTGCTTTATACACACTCAGTCATGCTGTTTTGGTAAAAAGGATGAAGAACAAACAGTCCCTTATGCAGTTAGATCAAGAGCCTTCTTCCTTTTCTATCTCAATACTCTGGTTAATTTTTAGACCCCCTAGATATTTTACATCTCCTTGCTCTTCTTTTTAAATCCTTCAGTTAACTGTGAACCACTTAACTGCTACTTTCTTCCACTTCTACATCCTACTTATTGTAGGGAACCACTTGTTAAAAGTGGGGGGGTCACTTTTAACAAAACTACTCTAAGAACCCTCCCCCCAGCTTCTAAGCTGAGTTTAAAGGGAGATTAGTTAAACATGTTGTAAATTCTTTCCTTATTCATATGCTGACTTCTGAGGTATTAAAAAAGCCAAGATTGATTATCCTCAAATCTTATTTCAGGAATGCAGTACTTATCTCAAAATTTTGGCTTAAGCAGTAATAATGTCATCATGTATAGAATGTGCTGAAACACGAAACACAGGAGCATCTGTGTGAGTGTATGTATGTGTGTGTATGTTTATTATGATCTAATGGCAGCAAAACTGCTGGTGCCTTGATGCATTGGATCACTTAAGGGCTGGATTTGGCACAAAAACTAGAGAGAGGAACAGTGATGAAGACAACCTGAAACTGAATAGAGTACCCTATTTCTCTAGCTCACTCCATTTCCCCTGGTTTAAAATGTAGATAAAGTACTTCTCTTCTCCCTGTTGTTAATCATAAAAAAGGAGTACAATGTGAACAACCATTTTACTCTCAAACAAAAACAGAGAAAAGTCAGAGGATGAGTAGAGTCAGTGGAACAAGTAACCAGATTCATGGCATAATTTTAGGGATCCCCAGGAGGTCCCAGTGCCATTAAGATATTTTCTTCCACTTACTGATCTGTCTGAAATCCCACTATTCAGACTTCATCCCTTCAGTTTAAAATTCTTGCTTCTTGCTAACATGCAGATGAGCCGGGGGAAAACAGTGCTTTAAACTTCTACTTCTACTATTATGTGAAGGAAAGATTTGAAATCAGAGATGATGATAAAGATAATAATAATAATAACTGACATTTACATAGCATTTACTATGTATTAGGCACTATGCCAAGTGCTTTTTACAAGTATTATCTCATTTAAAAATAACAATAACTAACATTTATGTAGCTCTTATTAGGTGCTAGATACTATGTTAAGTGCTTTTTATAAATATTCTCTCATTTAGTAATAATAACTAACTTGTTGTTAGCTATTATTATATAGTGCTTTACTATATGTCAGATACAGTGCAAACTCCTTTACAATTATTATTTTATTTATTTGATCCTCACAACAATGCTATAACATACGTGTTATTATTATTATTATTATTATTATCCCCATTTCACAGATAAAGAGACTGAAATTAGCAGAGAAGTGAGATAGTCTGGGTTTCTAAAATAGAAGGAAAGTTTCCTTCCTCTTGTATCTAGAGCCAAGGGAGCCTTCTCAGGCCCTCTTATTCAACCCCCTTTTCAGTGTCATATACGGGCATTTACATGTAGAAAACTGGCAAATTCTCCAAATCAGTTATTGATTTCTTGTTTTCCTTATTGTCTAAATTTAAGAGTGGTGGAATAAAAGTTAATGCAACTTAAACTTAGAAGTGTGTATGTCTTATATATTTTTGTAGAACTACTTGTTAAGCATTTCCCAATGCATCCTGGCCTTTTTTCTACAAATACAAAAATTGAGACCTAGGAAGTTTAAACTACATGTCCTCAGTCACATAGTTAAAGAGGCTGAGGACCCAAAGACAAACTCTTCCTTTATAAACTGACCTGTGACTAACCCTAAAGATCAACATTTGGTAACTAGTGACCAAAGAATATTTGTTAAAAGCTCTTGTGTGTCTAGCTCACATATAAGTGTCCAAGGGAACTTGTGAGATCAGTCTTTCAAATTCATTTCTGGTCAATAATGAAAGGGCTGATAATGTCTTCAATAGAAATTCTGTGAAATAAGTTTAAGTTTGTTAGGAATATTGTATTGTACTGCTGCTACTGACAACAATAATAACAGTAACAGTATTATTATTTACAGTTATTAAACATTTAATAAACAGTTATATATAATAACAACAATACCAACAAACAGTGCCTTAGGATCACAGCTTATCCTGAATTTCCATATATGTTACACAACTGTTAAATGTATAATATAGTCTGCTCTCCAGAAATACACAGGACACACTTTTAAATTTAATATGCATTACTAATATTTTCTTTATCACCTTCTTAGGTGTAGATAATCAACAAAATAATGAACTAAGTAGGGATTTGTAACATTTGTTGATTCTCAGTGTGTAAATGTTCATGTTTAAATTTTAACAATTAGCTTCCTCTAGGTAGTTGGAGCTGGCTCCAGCTCACCCCTATATGTCAGTTAGGGCTTAAAACAGCCCTTCAGGCAGATATCATTATCCCAGTTTATAAATGAAAAAACCGAGGAACCATACTGATTATGAAATACATCAAAGCTATTATTCTTCGTTGCAATTTCATTAGTACAACTCAAGATCATTCAAAATAAACTTACAACATTCTGAGTTGTTGATACACAGTTTATTTTGCCATGCTCTAAGCGAGAAAAAAAGATTTAATAATAGAAATCAAACTTTATGTCTCAATATTTCATTGTATGTTGTAATGTTGGTCTGAGAGAATTTTTGTCTTTCAAACAAACTCTCAGTCTAAGACACAGTTACTATTATGGATTGGTTGTACTTGTGCTAAATATGTCTCTTTTTTCTAGTTTGCAGCTCATCTTGTGAAGATCAAATATCCAAGGGTCTGTATCTTAGATGGAGGCATTAATAAGATTAAGCCAACAGGCCTGCTCACTGTCCCATCACCACAAATATGAAGAAGTACAGAAATACAGATGTCAAGGAAGTCTTCATGTCAAATGGTAAAATAATGCCAGAAGCATGTATGTATACCATGACAGATCTCTCAGGGTTATCTATCACTTAGTAACAATATCAGTGATCCAAATTACATTATTTCCCTGAGATTCTGTCATGCAGAACTGGGTTTGTTTGTTTTTTAATTGCATGATTCAAATGTTCATCTGTCAACAGACTTGACTGTACAAGTATCTCAGAAAGAATTTTATTAGTAAGGAAATCTGATCATGGATTTTTATGATGTTACCACAAAATGCTAGAGGAATTCAGCTGATAACAGCTAAAATCAGCACTGTCAAAGAATTCTAGCCTAGCAGTGATCTCACCTCTCCTTGACAAATGGTCTTAAAGATATTATTTTGTAAATTCAAGTGTTAAGTGACAAGCTGACAATATATTGTCCCTGTGTTTTATGTTAATTTGGAAACTTCCCAGTTATTCTTTGTAAATAAAATCTTCATTTTATGATCAAAAATTAAGTGATTTTATGATCCTTTTTTCCTCAACTAATACATTTTGAGCTAATGCAGAAAGCTGGTTAGCTTTTGTTTTAGTGTCAGTCATTAAATCAAACTATAAGTACATATTAAGCATTTAGCAAGGGCCTGTCACTGTTCTAGGTGCCAAGAATACAAAAACAAAAGTGAAACAGCCCCTTTGATAAGGAGTTTAACTTCTACTGGAAGAAATAACTTGTACACACATAAGTAATTAGAAAACGGATTTCTTCAATTGAAACTGTAGGATAATTAATATAGGATAGTTACCAGAAAGAAACTCTCTCTACCAATGCAAATCAGCAACAACCTGCTCACCAATTTTAGTCTTAAGAGTTGTTTCAATGACTGAGAGATTCTATGAGAGGGTTCCATAACCCACAGGTGTCAGAAGCAGGACTTGACCCCAGGGCTTCCTGACTCTGTGGCTAGCTCTGATTACACCTCTATACAAAATATATCCAAAATCTGGTTGTTATGAATCTTCCTGACTGCAGGCCCAACACTCTTACCAACAGCACCACCTAGGTCATCATACTTAAAATAAATACAAGAATATTTGGGGTTAGGGAGATAATATGACAGCACTCCCCTCCCCATGAAAACTGGTACTTGGTAACAGTTCTAAAACCTAAATAGATCTTTGGGCTATCCATTTGATTATAATCGATAGAAAAATGTTCATTCACCTTTAATTCACCATTGTCTTTAATATCTGTTCTTCCCTTGCAAAACATTTTGATAAAAGTATTTTGTCTTTGTACTTTTCAAATGAAGAATTCTTCTTAAAATAAAATAAGAAAGTGATATCACCCTTGACATATACAGATATATGTACATGCACACATATACACACATACATATACATTTGTTTAAGTTGCTATCCAATGAAAAACATTCCAATAGCTATTAGATATGAAAAATAATTCACCATGCTTTCCTTTACAACTAGTATCCTGCATATTAATTAGAAACAGGTCATTAGGTCATCATGTGTCTTGACAATTATTATTCACTACCCCACCTAGATTCCAGAATATGAACAGTTGATAGGCAAGCTGGGTAGTGATTATCTCTGTCTGAAATAGATATCTCTGAAGGAGGTTCAGGAGAAATACTAAGTGTGGTACTGTTGAAATCAGCAATATTGGGGAGTGCAAGTAAAAAATAATATGAAAAAAGTGCATAGCAGAGAACAAAAGAAAACCTACAAGAAAGCAAAGAAAAGTTGGACAGCTTTGAAAATAATGTAAGGTATTTATTATATAGTGTTGTGATATGGGAGCCACCAGTGGCTATTGGAGGTCTAACTCAGACCTGTAGAATGGATCTCTTCATGTTGGAGGATGATTCAAGGAGACTGAGAGGCAATTGCTGTACTCTGACCTCTCTCCTGAGAGACAATTGCATTGTCTGACCTTTCTCCTCTTCCCTCTGCCTCTAATTTATTTCATTCCCAGTCCACAAGCAATACCTATATCAATAAAGGCTGCTTTGCAAGTCTTTCAGATGTTATGATCCACAGCTGTGGATCTACCCCTTCACTTAGGCATTGTCCTTAACAATTCCTCATTTTTTGTTTTAGATGCGATTATTTTCCCCCCACAGCATGGTCCTAAGTTTGTGCATTTGCTGTTATCTGAGTCTGCATACTAAGGAATGCAAGCAGCATTATCACCTCTGGATGGTTGTAGCAGGTGTTGTTGATCTTGTGAGATTCCATGGAGGCAAACTTTCAAACGGAGAAGAAGACTGTAAGTCAGAAGACGCATTTTTAAATCTCTCATCAGTCTCCTGACTCAGCCCTTAGATGTGTTGGCCCATTTAATTACCCTGATTAAAAAAGTCTTACCGGATCTCTTCTCCCTTTCCTTCCCTACGGTTACCTAAGGAACTCTGGGAGGATCCTACTCATGAACAGCACTCGAATACTGTTGCTTCTGCTTGTTGTAATTCTTGTGCCCCATGTTAGGCCCCAAAATGTAATGTCCAGACTAGCTCTCTTGAGGATCTCTGGATGGGCCTTTTGTCTTATCTGGAGAGTCACCACGAGCTTGGTCAAAGATGGAGTATGAAGTCTGGGTCTGAGATCGTGTTTGAGCATACACTCAATCGAGTCTCACTTGAATCTGCTATTTCAAGTCTTCTTAGCCCTTAAATACAGTTATGTACAGTTACATTACTACAGCACACTGAGCTTGTGCCAATTGTAGAACCATTACATCACCATACTAAGTACTGAGTATATGTGAACTAGAAAACTATTCTCTCATCAGTCACACTGAGTAAACACCCTGCTGTAAGGATCTTTGCTTCAAGTATACTTTTCTCAAAGTTCTGGCCCTCTATAATGTAGGTTTTCTTGAAATGGACATTTATTGTTTTTATTAAATTCACTCTCTGTTCTGTTGTATACATGGCAATATTTTTTCCTTGTTTTGTATTTAAGCTTAAAATTTAAAAAAAAATAATGGATTCTGACCCATGTGGGACTGATTTTGAACAAAATGAAGTCCCTCATCTTTAAATACCTGTATTTAAGGCAGTTACCTTGCAGAGCTATAAATTTAAGCTATGTTTCAGAAAATTAAAATGTGGAAAAATTTTTATACCTGATTAAGAGCATCATTCATATCCTGGTCAACACAGAGCACACCACTGATGTCAAATTTACATGTGGAAGAAAAAATGGACATGGCAAATACTCAATGAACTCTTGTTGAATCAAAACAAAAATGATGATACTTCTTCAGACTTGAATTATGCCTACAGAATCCTACAATAAAAGTATCATGGTGGCCCTCAGCCAAAAAAGAGTAGCACAAGTTAATATTGTCCTGTTTGCAGTCTCATTGAACAGACAAATGCAGCTATGATAGCCCCATGTGTGTTTATTGGTTTTTAAAAATTATCTGCAAAAATCATTGCCATTGGGAACTAGCTATTCATTATAGTTGTTTCTAGCTATAAAATACTGTGATTCTAGACTTAGTTCTACCTAAAAATTGTGACATTATAAACCTTTAAAACAAGAGTACTTAACCAGGGGTGTGTGAACTTGGATGGCGAAAAGATTACATCTTTATTTCAGTGTAATTATTTACTTTGTAATAATTCTATGTGCTTTGTTTTATGCATATAGAGACATTATTCTGAAAGGGGGTCCACAGGCTTCACCAGACTGTAGCCAAAAAAAGAATAAAAAAAAAGGAAGTCAATGAATGTTTATCCAAATTATCTGCATCATTTTTAATAAGAGTTGTTTGAGTTGATCCTTGCTCATCTGCTGTGCCAGTAAATAAAAAACAAAGCTCATAAAAAATAAGTCCCATTAATATTTGATTGTAAAGTGATGTCAGCAGTCAATTAAAAAATAATACGGCAGTAAATGAGTTGAGGTCTTTAACTGATATATATTGTGTCATTTGGTCCACAACCTGTATTTTAAAATGTAAAAATTTGTGTGATAATTATCTAGTATTAAAACAGGTTTCCCAACATGTTTACATCTATTTGAAAGTGCTGACAATGAATTATTTAAGTTTGTGGAAAATAGGGGTGGTGTCAGTTAATTGTTCTCCCTGTGCTCCTCGACCAACAATTATTTTAAAAAACAAAGTAAAATCAATGTACTGATTACAGTCTTGGTTAAAGGTCATAAGACACACACACACACATACTCATATTGCAGCCTCTTACAATAGATAGCATGGACTTTCAGATCAGGGATATGTCTTAAATAGAATGTTACAGTCTTAAATGTTCAAAGTCAGATAACTGATGTTATATATGATATATATATGTTATATATGATGTTCATATATAGTAGTCCCACAGGGACATCTGTTATGTACAGAATATAATCATTATTCTTAGATCTATATCTATAATATTTCCTAACAAAAACTATGGCTTTCTTTTAAGGAAAGAAAGCCATTGACAAAAACAGGAGTATATGCAAGCATAAATTAAGAGCAAACTTTTTTTTCCTATCTCAGGGGAATCACAGACTAGAAATGAGGCAATAAGTATAATGAGAACAGACTCTATAGTATCCATCTTTGCATCTCTAGTACCATGTATTTAGTTGTACTTTGATAAATGCTACTCACAGAGGAAATTAGGGAAGAAGCAAAAATAGAAACACAGAAATTAGAGTTGAGAAAATTACCTGAAAACAGAGAAATAAACTGAAGGAATGCTATAATTGCAATATAGATCAATGTGTATAAGAAACAAATCCATAAACACTTTTCCAAAATAATAAATAGTGGGGGGGAAAATTATATTTTAAAAAAACACATATTGTGACCATACAATAGGCAATAAGAATGAAGGGACAAAGAATCCTGCATTTGGCATGATAGAAAAAAAGTTAAATTTTCTCTACTTAAATTAAATGATTTAAATATTTGCAATTTCGGTGGTTGTATTGATGTCCATACTATATATACATATATTTTATTTTTTTTTTTTTAATTCAGAGAACTGGCCCTAAAATACTTTTCATCTTTATTCCTTTTAATTTTCCTTTTAAAAAAAAATCATTCTGGAGTTTCTTGCTTTTGAGTCATTATTTCTGGGGAGATCCATAGAATCTGTTATCTTTCTTTCTCTTTGGTAGTTTTCTGATAATTTTTCGTTATATGATGTTTCTTCATTGTGTGGTAACCTTTCTAAGGTTTCCTTGTTCATTTTTCTTCCTTTTTTAATCTCCTTACCAGTTTTAAGAATTTTGATTTATCAAGTTCTTTCTGCCAACCTTTCGGCTCTCTGGTTTTATTTGCTTTCTGTCAGTCAGTCAGCTAGCATTTATTAAATGTCTTCTAGTGCCAAGCACTGTACTAAGTTTGTGGGATACAAAGAAATTCAAAAAATAGTTCTTGTCCTTCAGGGCCTCCTAAGCTAATAGGGGAGATAATATTCAAACAACTATGTTCAAACAAGACAGAAATAGAATAAATGGGGAATAATTAAGAAGGAAGGCACTAAGATTCTGGAGAACAAGAAAAGGCTTCTACAAAATGTGGAATGTTAGCTGTTAAAGGAATCTAGGAAAGTTAGAAAGGGAGAATGGTTGAGGCATGGGAGACAACCTGAGAAAATGTGCAGAGTTTGAAAAGGAGTGTCTTGTGCAAAGAACATCAAGGAGGCCAGTGTCATTGGGCTGTAGAGTTCACAAAGGTGGGGAAGGGGAAGGGAAGAACAAGGTATAAGAAAACTTGGGGACTTCTGGCCATGATGGTGGAGAGGACACACACACACATCTACTTAAACTCTGTCTTTTCTCTCAGAATAATTTATCTCATGACAAGCCTCAGAATTAAGGCTTGACTGAAAAAAAACACA
The DNA here is from genome assembly GCF_016432865.1 of Antechinus flavipes. Taxonomy (NCBI): domain Eukaryota; kingdom Metazoa; phylum Chordata; class Mammalia; order Dasyuromorphia; family Dasyuridae; genus Antechinus; species Antechinus flavipes. The sequence continues at coordinate 138,195,043 of NC_067403.1, forward strand.
AATAATTACCAAGAGAAGATATCCTCAAAATTCGCCAGAAAAGGTCTGTTTTTGCATGTGGGTGGGGATGGTTAGATCGGGCACAAACTGAAGGCAGGCGACAGAATAAGACACGCAGCTCACAGCTGAGCAGACTGGAGCACAGTGGGGTGTGATCTCAGCCATTTCTGCAGGGAGATTTTTACTACAGTGTTGGCTACTTTGCCCTGGCAGCAAGCCAGTAGATAAGCAGAGAAGCTAAAAACACAGGGGGTGAAGATTATAACCCCTAAAAGCTGGGGTCTCTTGGGACCTGGCCACATCCACCCAGAGTGTCTCAGCATGCTCTCACAGTCTAAAGCACAGACACAGCGCAGCCATTGCTGTCTTGCTAGTGCCTCACTGCTGCCCCCCCCCCCCCCCCGCAGTCTGTAGAGGAAGCTCAGTAATATCATCCAGCCCCAAAAAGAAAAGGCAGACTGCATTTGTTTTTCTTGTTAGTTTGTTTTCTTTGATTCTTCTTTGACAAAATGAGCAAAAAAATATAAACAGACTCTAACTATTGATAGCATCTATATGGATAGAGAGCAGACTTTAAACCCTGAGGAGACTAAAAACAGAATATCTCCAGATGAATCTCCGAAAGGGGATATGATCTGATCCTCAACACACAAGAATCATAGAAGAAATTTTAAAAGCTCTCACAAAAGAGCTAGAAGAAAAATGGGAAAAGGAAAGGGAAGTTTGGCAAGAGAGTCTGGATAAGTCATCCCACTCATTTAAAGACAGAGTGGATAAAGGAATCAAATCCTTGAAAAACAGAATTAGTGAGTTGGAAAAAGAAAAGAACTCTCTAAAAAATATAATTGGCGAAATGGAAAAAAATTCCATAGACCAAAACAATTGACTTAAAACTCAATTGGACAATTAGAAAAACATATTTAAAAAGTGAGTGAAGAAAATAACTCATTAAAAATCAGAATCAAACAAATGGAAATGAATGACTCAAGGAGACACCAAGAATCAGTCAAACAAAACCAAAAAAAAGAAACAATGGAAAAAAATGTCAAATACCTTCTTGGGAAAACAACAGACCTGGAAAATAGATCTAGGAGAGAGAATCTGAGAATTATTGGACTTCCTGAAAAATATGATGAAAAAAAAGAGCCTGGACACTATTTTCCAGGAAATTATGTATAATCTCTTTTTTTTTTTTTTTTTATGCCTGGGTCATGAACCCATTTTGACCTTATCTTGGTGTACGGTGTTAAGTGTTGGTCAATGCCTAGTTTCTGCCATACTAATTTCTAATTTTCCCAGCAATTTTTGTCAAATAATGCATTCTTATCCCCAAAACTGGGGTCTTTGGGTTTGTCAAACACTAGATTATTAAAGTTATTGGCTGTTTTGTCCTTTGAATCTAACCTATTCCATTGATCATCTAGTGTATTTCTTAGCCAATACCAGATGGTTTTAGTAACTGCTGCTTTATAATATAATTTTGGATCTTTCCAGGAAATTATCAAAGAGAACTGCCCAGATGTTATACAAACAGAGGGTAAAATAGACATTGAAAGAATTTATCAATCACCTACTGAAAGGGACCCTAAAATCAAAACTCCAAGAAATATAGTGGCCAAATTTCAGAACTATCAGATGAAGGAAAAAATACTGCAAGCTGCTAGAAAAAATCAATTTAAAAATAGAGGAGCCACAATAAGGATTACTCAGGATCTAGCAGAGTCCACATTAAAGAATCAAAGGACCTGTAATATGATATTCCAAAAGGCTAAGGAACTTGGTATGCTGCCAAAAATAACTTGCCCAAGCAAAATGAGCATCTTTTTCCAGGAAGAAAATGGACATTCAACGAAATTTATCATCTATTTTTGATGAAAAAACTGGAACTAAACAAAAAGTTTGATCTACAAATATAGAACTCAAGAGAAACCTAAAAAGGTAAAAAGAAATCTTGGGAACTATATTTCTGCTATAAAGCTATATAAAGAACACACGTATACTTTGTTCTAAAACTAGAGCTGGAAAGGAAATTGTACCCAGAAAAGGATAAAGTAGGGGTACTACATCTCACAAAGAGGCAAAGGAAACCTATTATATCTGAGAGAAAGAATGGAGGGGGATGAACATAGTGTGTATTTTACTGTCATCAGAATTGGTTTAAAGAGAAAAATATTAGACATATTTGATTTATGGTGAAACCTCCTACCTCAGTGAAAAGTGGGAGGGGAAAAGTGAAAAAGGAAGGAGTAAGCTAAGTGGAAGGGAATACAAAAATTGTGAGGAAAAGGGGTAAGAAAAGGGGAGGAACTCTAAGGTGGCGGGAGGGATATTAAAAAGGGAGGGCTGCAAGAAGCAAGTGGTACTCACAAGTTTAATACTGGGGGGGGGGAGGGGAAGGGGGAAGGAAAGAAGAAAAGCATAAGCAGGGGTTAACAAGATGGCAAGTAATACAGAATTGGTCATTTTAACCATAAATGTGAATGGGATAAACTCCTCCATAACTCCTCCATAAAGAGAAAGTGGTTATCTGGATTAAAAGCCAGAATCCTACAATATGTTGTTTAAAGAAACATACTTTGAAGCAGAGCGATACATCCAGAGTAAAAGTAAAAAGTTGGAGCAGAACCTACTATGCTTCAGATGAAGTCAAAAAAGCAAGGATAGCCATTCTGACTCAGATCAAGCAAAAGTAAAAATTGATCTAATTAAAAGAGATAAGGAAGGGCACTATATCTTGCTAAAGGGTAGCATAGATAATGAAGCAATGTCAATATTAAACATATATGCATCAAGTGGTGTAGCAGCTAAATTCTTAAAAGAGAAATTAAAAGAGCTGCAAGGAGAAATAGACAAACAAACTATAAGAGTGGGAGATCTCAACCTTGCACTCTCAAAATTAGATAAATCAAACGACTAAATAAATACGAAAGAAGTCCAAGAGGTAAATAGAATACAAGAAAAGTTAGATATGATAGATCTTTGGAGAAAACTAAATGGAGACAAAAAGGAGTACATTTTCTTCTCAGCAGTTCATGGAACCTATACAAAAATTGACCATATATTAGGACATAAAAACCTCAAACTCTAAGGCAGAAATAGTAAATGCATCCTTTTCAGACTACGATGCAATGAAAATTACATTCAATAAAAAGCCAGGGGAAAATAGACCAAAAAATAATTGGAAACTAAATAATCTCATACTAAAGAATGATTGGGTGAAACAGCAAATCATAGACATAATTAATAACTTCACCCAAGAAAATGACAATAATGAGACATCATACCAAAATGTGTGGGATACAGCCAAAGCAATAATAAGGAGAAAATATATATCTCTAGAGGCCTACTTGCATAAAATAGAGAAAGAGAAGGTCAATGAATTGGGCTTGCAACTAAAAATGCTAGAAAAGGAACACATTAAAAACCCCCCAGTCAAACACTAAACTTGAAATTCTAAAAATAAAAGGAGAGATCAATAAAATTGAAAGTAAAAAAACTATTGAATTAATTAATAAAACTAAGAGTTGGTTCTATGAAAAAACCAACAAAATAGACAAACCCTTAGTAAATCTGATTAAAAAAAGGAAAGAGGAAAATCAAATTGTTAGTCTTAAAAATGAAAAGGGAGAACTCACTACTAACAAAGAGGAAATTAGAGCAATAATTAGGAGTTACTTTGCCCAACTTTATGCCAATAAATTTGACAACTTAAATGAAATGGAAGAATACCTTCAAAAATACAGCTTGCCCAAACTAACAGAGGAAGAAGTAAATATCCTAAACAGTCCCATCTCAGAAAAAGAAATAGAACAAGCTATTAACTAACTCCCTAAGAAAAAATCCTCAGGACCAGATGCATTTACATGTGAATTCTACCAAACATTTAAAGAACAATTAACTCCAATGCTATATAAACTATTTGAAAAAATAGGGATTAAAAGTGTCTTACCAAATTCCTTTTTTTTTTTTTAATAATTTTTTTATTGATAGAACGCATGCCAGGGTAATTTTTTACAGCATTATCCCTTGCATTCATTTCTGTTCCGATTTTCCCCCTCCCTCCCTCCACCCTTTCCCCCCAGATGGCAAGAGTCCTTTACATGTTGAATGGGTTGCAGTATATCCTGGATACAATATTTGTGTGCAGAACCAAACAGTTTTCTTGTTGCACAGGGAGAATTGAATTCAGAAGGTATAAATAACCCGGGAGGAAAAACATAAATGCAAGCAGTTTATATTCATTTCCAGTGTTCTTTCTCTGGGTGTAGCTGCTTCTGTCCATCTTTGATCAATTAAGGCTCTCTTTATCAAAGAGGTCCACTTCCATCAGAATACATCCTCAAACAGTATCATTGTTGAGGTATATAATGATCTCCTGGTTCTGCTCATTTCACTCAGCATCAGTTCATGTAAGTCTCGCCAGTCCTCTCTGTATTCATCCTGCTGGTCGTTCCTTACAGAACAATAATATTCCATAACGTTCATATACCACAATTTACTCAACCATTCTCTAATTGATGGACATCCTTTCATTTTCCAGCTTCTAGCCACTACGAACAGGGCTGCCACAAACATTTTGGCACATACAGGTCCCTTTCCTTTCTTTAGTATCTCTTTGGGGTATAAGACCAGTAGAAACACTGCTGGATCAAAGGGTATGCACAGCTTGATAACTTTTTGAGCATAGTTCCAAATTGCTCTCCAGAATGGCTGGATGTGTTCACAATTCCACCAACAATGTATCAGTGTCCCTGTTTTCCCACATCCCCTCCAACATTCCCCATTATCTTTCCCTGTCATTCTAGCCAATCTGACAGGTGTGTAGTGGTATCTCAGAGTTGTCTTAATTTGCATTTCTCTGATTAATAATGATTTGGAGCATATTTTCATATGTCTATAAATAGTTTCAATTTCTTCGTCTGAGAATTGTCTGTTCGTATCCTTTGACCATTTATCAATTGGAGAATGGTTTGATTTCTTATAGATTAGGGTCAGTTCTCTATATATTTTGGAAATGAGGCCTTTATCAGAACCTTTGATTGTAAAAATGTTTTCCCAGTTTATTGTTTCCCTTCTAATCTTGTTTGCATTTGTTTTGTTTGTACAAAAACTTTTCAATTTGATATAATCAAAATTTTCTATGTTGTGGTCAATAGTGATCTCTAGTTCTTCTTTGGTCATAAATTCCTCCCTCTTCCACAGGTCTGACAGGTAAACTATCCTATGCTCTTCCAATTTATTTATAATCTCATTCTTTATGCCTAGGTCATGAACCCATTTTGACCTTATCTTGGTGTACGGTGTTAAGTGTGGGTCAATGCCTAGTTTCTGCCATACTGATTTCCAATTTTCCCAGCAATTTTTGTCAAATAATGCATTCTTATCCCAGAAACTGGTGTCTTTGGGTTTGTACCAAATTCCTTTTATGACACAGACATGATACTAATACCTAAACCAGATAGGTTGAAAACAGAGAAAGAAAATTATAGACCAATCTCCCTAATGAATATTGATGCTAAAATCTTAAATAAAATATTAGCAAAAAGATTACAGAAAATCATTCACAAGATAATATACTATGACCAAGTAGGATTTATACCAGAAATGCAGGGCTGGTTCAACATTAGGAAAACTAGTAGCATAACTGACCACATCAATAACCATATGATCATCTCAATAGATGCAGAAAAAGCATTTGATAAAATCCAACATCTATTCCTAATAAAAAGCACTTGAGAGTATAGGAATAAATGGATTTTTCCTTAAAATAGTCAGGAGCATATATTTAAAACCATAAGTTTTAAGTAAGCATCATATGTAATGGGGATAAACTAGAACCATTCCCAGTAAGATCAGCAGTGAAATAAGGTTGCCCACTATCACCATTATTATTCAATATTGTATTAGAAATGCTAGCCTCGGCAATGAGTTGAAAAAGAGATTAAAGGAATTAGAGTAGGTAATGAGGAAATCAAATTATCACTCTTTGCTGATGATATGATGGTATACTTAGAGAACCCCAGAGATTCTACTAAAAAGCTATTAGAAATAACCACAACTTTAGCAAAGTTGCTGGATATAAAATAAATCCACATAAAATCCTCAGCATTTTTATACATCACCAACAAAATCCAACAGCAAGAGATACAAAGAGAAATTCCATTCAAAATAACTGTTGATAGCATAAAATATTTGGGAATCCTATCTACCAAAGGAAAGTAAGGAATTATATGAGCAAAATTACAAAACACTTTCCACACAAATAAAGTCAGATATAAATCATTGGAAAAATATTGAATGTTCTTGGATAGGCCAAATGAGTATAATAAAGTTGACAATACTGCCTAAACTAATCTATTTATTTAGTGCTATATCAATCAGGCTCCCAAGAAACTATTTAATGGCCTAGAAAAATAATAACAAAATTCATATGGAAGACCAAAAGGTCAAGAATTTTAAGGGAATTAATGAAAAAAAAAAATCAAGATCAGCTATATCTGATCTAAAATTATATTATAAAGCAGCGATCACCAAAACCATTTGGTACTGGCTAAGAAATAGATTAGTGGACCAGTAGAATAGGTTAGGTTCACAGGACAAAATAGTCAATAACTATAGCAATCTAGTGTTTGACAAACCCAAAGATTCCAACTTTTGGGATAAGAATTCATTATTTGACAAAAACTGCTGGGAAAACTGGAAATTAGTATGGCAGAAATTAGGCATGGACCCACACTTAACACCATATACCAAGATAAGATCAAAATGGGTCCATGATTTAGGCATAAAAAATGAAATTATAAATAAATTAGAGGAATATAAGATAGTTTATCTCTCAGACTTGTGAAAGAGGAAGGAATTTGTGACCAAGGAAGAACTAAAGATCATTAGTGATCACAAAATAGAAAATTTTGATTATATCAAATTAAAAAGCCTTTGTACAAACAAAACTAATGCAAACAAGATTAGAAGGGAAGCAACAAACTGGGAAAAGATTTTTACAGTTAAAGATTCTGATAAAGGCCTCATTTCCAAAATATATAGAGAATTGACTCTAATTTATAAGAAATCAAGCCATTCTCCAATTGATAAATGGTCAAAGGATATGAACAGACAATTTTCAGATGATGAAATTGAAACTATTTCCACTCATATGAAAGAGTGTTCCAAATCACTATTGATCAGGGAAATGCAAATTAAGACAACTCTGAGATACCACTACACACCTGTCAGATTGGCTAAGATGACAGGAAAAGATAAGAACAAATGTTGGAGGGGATGCGGGAAAACTGGGATACTGATACATTGTTGGTGGAGTTGTGAACGGATCCAACCATTCTGGAAAGCAATTTGGAACTATGTTCAAAAAGTTATCAAATTGTGCATACCCTTTGATCTACCAGTGCTACTACTGGGCTTAATATCCCAAAGAGATACTAAAAAAGGGAAAGGGACCTGTATGTGCCAAAATGTTTATGGCAGCCCTTTTTGTGGTGGCTAGAAACTGGAAAATGAATGGATGCCCATCAGTTGGAGAATAGTTGAGTAAATTGTGGTATATGAATGTTATGGAATATTATTGTTCTGTAAGAAATGACCAGCAGGAGGAATACAGAGAGGCTTGGAGAGACTTACATGAACTGATGCTGAGTGAAATGAGCAGAACCAGGAGATCATTACATACTTCAACAACAATACTATATGAGGATGTATTCTGATGGAAGTGGATATCTTCAACAAAGAGAAGATCTAATTCAGTTTTAATTGATCAGTGATGGACAGAATCAGCTACACCCAGAGAAGGAATATTGGGAAATGTGTGTGAATTGTTTGCATTTTTTTTCTTCTCATGTTATTTTTACCTCCTGAATCTAATTCTTCCTGTGCAACAAGGGAACTGTTGGGTTCTGCACACATATATTGCATCTAAGATATACTATAACATATTTAACATATATAAGACTGCCTACCATCTAGGGGAAGGGGTGGAGGGAGGGAAGGGAAAAGTCAGAACGTAAGTGAGTGCAAGGGATAATGTTGTAAAAAATTACCCATACATATGTACTGTCAATAAAAAGTTATTAAAAAAAAAGAAAACTTTGAATGGATTAGGATATGAAGAGCTTTAAAAACTAAACAGAATTTTTTATATTTGATTCAAAAAATAATAAGGAGCCTCTGGATTTTACCAAATAGGGGGATGAGGTACAGACATGTTTTAGAAAGATCAGTTTGAGAACTAGAGAGGATGGTTGGCAGAGAAGCCCAAGGACAGGCTGTTGTAATAGTCCAGGCATTAAATGATTAGAGTCCCCACCTAGATGGTTTCAATATCGAAGGAGAAAATAGGACTTAAAAAAGAAATGTTACACAGGTAGAAACAATAAGACTTAATAACTGATTGGATATGGATGGGACGATGAGAGACAATGAGAAATTGAGAATGACATCTAGGTTGTAAGTCAAAGTAACTGGGAATATAATGGTTACCCTTAATAATAATATGGAAGTTAGGAAGAGGGGAGGGTTTTGGGGAAAAGAGAATGATTTTGGTATGAGAAATGTTAAGTTTAAGATGTGTACAGACTGCAATGAGTTAAGAGAATGCAAGTAAAGGAATCAAAAGCATCAATCATAAATAGCTTTTTGAAGAAAGTTAACTACAGAAAGGAGATGTGATATGAAACCATAGCTAGTGGAGAAGAATGGATCAAGGGAATTTTTGAGGATGGCAGTGATTTTAGTAAGCATTCAAGAAGTAGCTAGTAGAGAGGATGGACACTGGAGAAGAAAGGATGGAATTGGGATCATTTTGTTGTGCCACAGTTCTCTTTTAATGTCCTGACCCAGTTTCCCTAATTATCCTATTCAGTTACTCTGCCTCAGGTTATAACCATTCCCTCTTAATGTTTGATGGAATAAAGGTCTTTATCCATTTTAGACATCATTAGAATATCAGGAGCCTCTCCAGTACCTCCCTCCATTATGCCATCCTAGGTGCCTGCCTCCATTATGTTATTCCCATCCAGGTACCTCTCCCATTATGTAAGCAGTCTTGTTACATGGCTGGATTCTTGGAGACAATTCTCATCCAGCCCTGGGGCCAAATCATGGATCCATTTGGTCCCAGTAAATCTCTCCATTTAATAAACTATTAAATTGTTCTATAATCTCTATCTTGCTCAGTTTCTCCAGCATTACAATTTGTAGACACAGAGGGATTTGCTTGGCAAGAGCCTCCTCTTCATATGTTCCCAAGGGATAATAATAAAATCAGCCCTTTGACTTCCTAACCCATCAATTAACAATGATTTATTAAGGATCTACTGGATGACAACACTATAGATGGGGGGATTCAAAGAAAAAAAAGATCCAGCCCCCAAATCTTACATTCTGTTTAGTTTCTTTCCCCTCCCCCCATATCAGACGGTTTTACATTGTATGTTAAACTCTCCCATTCTCTTCTCTTTGCAATTTTAACATCTATATATCAGGGGAAAAAACTTGGTTTGAATTAGTGGCTTCTGGATATTATATTGGAATTTGCTACCTTATCTAATTCACTATGTATTTTTTTTTTTAATGGACAATTACTAGTTCTGACTCTCACCAGATTCTCTCCTGACATCACGTCCTTCACTTGGATGCATTTCCTGTGTACAGGTGTCCTTCCTTTCCCCCTTTCCCAAGACCCTTATCTATCCTTCCTTTTATGATTCTACTCCTCCCCTTCTATCCTGCCCCTACTTTCCCTTTCTGAGGGTAGGGACTGTTTTGTTTGTATTTATTTTGAATTTTGCTTAAATCTCCAGTGATTAGCACAGTGTATGAGGAGGGCCATCTCCAGTCCTCCCGATCTATTATCTTGTCACTGAATCCTCCTGTGTGGCATGCAAAGATCCTAACTCAAATTGACTACTCAAAGACATGGTACAAACAGAAAGTTTCTTTATTTTGATTCTCACAAGAAGCTGGGCAGTCCCTTCCCCAAAAAGTCCGGAGCTGAGAATGCCAATTTTACAGAAGTAAGGAGTATAATTATATAGTCAAGGTTTACAGAAACTATTTGCTGTGCTGCCCATCCATCTCCTGTTAATTCTTTTAAAATCATTGGCCAACTCAATCTTTATTCCTTATTTGTCTTTGGAATACAGGTGGGCTGTTTGTGGTACCAAAGTCTTGGTTAAGCAATAAATGTTTCAAAATATTATTAAGAAAAAGGGGTCTATTTTGCTTCAAAGGTAAGCAATCAATTAAGCAAGAGGGGTTAAAGGTTTCTAAATTACTGCGCTAGTAACCTAAGGGGATTTGGTCTGTTTCAGGCTTTTCTCAATCAATCAGGTAGAGAGAGTCAGTTTGAAGACTTGGATATCTCCAGGCCATTAAACAATTGGTCAGGTTTTATTTTTTCTCTAAGCAGTTGAACAAGGATCAAAAAGGGATTACCTCAGATATTTTCTGCTGGAAGAGTAAATCTTTTCTCTTCTCCCAGAGCTTTAATAATTAAATGGATCCTTAATGCTGAGTTTATACTCTCCAAGGTTATTATTTGGAGAAGTCCTCAGTTTCCCGTTTCACTCACTACCAGTACTCCGGAGGGAAAAATGAAACTGACTTTGCACAAGCCTCCTTCATTTAAATCCACTTCACTTGCATTTCGTGGCACTGATATGACAATCAACAATACTAAGCAACAATATTAACAGTGGAATACTTAACTGGAAATTATCTGGAAGAGCTTAAAAGATGCTCGCTCTCTCTCTCTCTCTCTCTCTCTCTCTCTCTCTCTCTCTCTCTCTCTCTCTCTCTCTCTTTCTCTCTCTCCATGTGTGTGTATACACACCCTATACCCTAAGGCACAGCTCGGAAGCAAGTTGATGTTAATTAGGCAATAGCGTGCTCATACTCACACCACATTTCGAAGTTTGTAGTACTGCAAGTATTTAAAATATTAAACATGGAAATAGGCTAGAAAAATACTAATATGGGGTGGGGGAAATCAATGCCTACATTTATTTATGACATGTTTTAGTACTTTTTCTGTTGAATGGCTCATGCTATTGTGATGAGATGTCTCATACGGACCATACTTAGACCTTAGCAATCTGAGGACTCTAGCATTCATAGCTCCCGTTGTTATGGAAGTGTGAATAGCTTCCAGCTTGATACTCTAATGTTTCCTCTTGGGTTGCTAAACATTCTCATTGTTGGTCAGTTAGAAAGGAGTAATTGATGTTCTGGGTTATTTTGACCATTTCAGTAATCCTGCTTCATTTAAATCCAATTCATACACAAGTCACCCACCCATACTATTCTATTATTTTATTGTTTATGTATTTTATATACATATTGATATGTGTGATATAGGTGATATAGAGTATATATATACACACATGTATATATGAATACATATACATAGTATATGTTTATATATATTTACTGATATATTTACATATATAATAATAGATTATATTATGGTTTATATTTTTAATATATAATTATATATTGATAATTATATGTGTGATTATATATTATATAATTATAATACTAACTAATATATATTATATTATATTATATTATATATGTTATATTATATAGATGATATATTTACATATTATATGAATACCCAATGTGTATATATGTGTATATACCGGGTTTAAAGACCTTGCTAATCTTTGCATTCATCTGTAAATCCACAATTCATTTAATGCTTCAGGTCTGATTCTGTTTAATTGCCTATTGCTGCAAGATAAAGCTGCTGAGATTGCTCCTATCTGCTGATGTTATGTCTGATTATAAAAGACTTAATTTGCCATCCTTTCCTATAACTACAAAATTACTGTAAAGTCTGTGCTAACCCATATTCTTGGGAAATTCACTAATTAAATTTTCTAACTTCTGTGGGGATTACAGAGAATCCTTTATTTCTGCCTTTATTATTGAAGTATCTTTCTAAACTCATTCGCTGTATTAAGTTGTATAAACTCAACAATGTGCCTGAGTTTTTGCCAAAGAAATGACCACAGATTGAAGAAATTGGTTCATATCCCATCTCTGACATATGTTGATTGTATGACCCTGAGCAAGTCACTTAATTTTACAATTGTTTAAAGTGAAGGTTCTTATTCTTGGACATAATGTTTATGGATAGATTGGGGGGGGTTAAAGGGAATATCCATGAATTTCAATGGAAAAAACTTTTTCTGCTAAACTCTAATTTAGCATTTCCTTCAATTACACGTTCTTAATCTTTTTTCCTCTTCTTTTATTTATTTAAAAACAGAATAAAAAAAGGAAAAATAGAAAAAGAATACAAGACAAAGTAAAACAAAAGAGAACATTGTCATGTGCCCAGCAGAACATCAGGGAGGATTCAAAATATATAACAATGGACTTCCGGTTAAGATGGCGGAGAGGAGGCACACAGCTGCATAAGCTCCACGCTTTCTCTCACTATCCATTTCATTACAAGCCTCTGAATTAATGCTTGACTGAAAAAAACCCACAAATAGTTACCAAGAGAAGCCATCCTTGAGATTCGCCAAGAAAGGTCTGTCTTTACTGGAGGGCTGGGACGGTTTTAGATTGGGCACAGGCTGAGGGCAGCGGCAGTGAGAGCACGGGAGCAGACTGGAGAGGGGGTGGGGAGTGATCGCAGCCGTCTCTGCGGGGAGAGCTTTGCTACAGGTTTGGATACTTTGCTCCGGCAGCAAGTCAGCAGCCCAGCAGAGAAGCTAAAAACACCGGGGGTGAAGAATACAACCCCAAGAATACAACCCCAAACAGCTGGAGTCTCTCAGGACCTGGCCGTCCCCCCCCCCCCCCCCCCCACAGTGACTCAGCACGCTCTGGGATCTCAGAGCGCAGGCGCAGCACAGTCCTGCTAGTGCCTCACTGCTGCCCCCCACAGTCTGTAGAGGAAGCTCGGTAACACACCCAGCCTCCCCCAAAGAAAGACTCCAGTTTTTTCTGTTTTTCTTTGGTAGTTTGTCTTTCATTATTAGACAGAATGAGCAAGAAGCTGAAGAGGACTTTAACCCTTGACAGCTTCTATACAGATAGAGAGCAGACTCTAAATCCTGAGGAGACTAAAAACAGACAGTCCCCAGGTGAATCCCCAAAGGAGGAGATCATCTGCTCCTCAGCACAGATGAATCTCATAGAAGTGATTAAAAAGGCTCTCACAAGGGAGCTAGAAGAAAAATGGGGAAAGCAGAGTGAGGCTTGGCAAAAGGAGAGGAAAGCTTGGGAAAAGGAGAGGGAGGCTTGGCAAAAGAGCCTGGAGAAGTCAGTTAAAGAGAGAGTGGATAAAGAAGTAAAAGCCTTGAAAAATAGGATTGGTGAACTGGAAAACAAAATTGGCGAAATGGAAAAAAATTCCACAGAACAAAAGAACTCAATGGGACAATTAGAAAAAGATTTTTAAAAAGTGAGTGAAGAAAATACTTCACTGAAAATCAGAATTGAACAAGTGGAATTGAATGACTCGAGGAGACAAGAAGAATCAGTCAAGCAAATCCAAAAAAATCAAACAATGGAAAAGAATGTGAAATACCTTCTGGGGAAGACAACAGACCTGGAAAACAGATCCAGGAGAGACAATCTGAGAATCATCGGACTCCCAGAAAAACAAGATGAAAAAAAGAGCCTGGACACTATTTTCCAGGAAATTATCAAAGAGAACTGCCCAGAAGTCATAGGAACAGAGGAAAAAATAAACATTGAAAGGATTCATTGATCACCCACTGAAAGGGATTCTAAAATCAAAACACCAAGGAATATAGTGGCCAAATGCCAGAACCTTCAGACGAAGGAAAAAATATTGCAAGCGGCTAGAAAAACCCAATTCAAGTATCAAGGAGCCACAATAAGGATCACCCAGGATCTGGCAGCATCCACATTAAAAGATCGAAGGGCCTGGAATATGATATTCCGAAAGGCTAAGGAACTTGGTATGCAACCAAAAATAACTTACCCAGCGAGAATGAGCATCTTTTTCCAGGGAAGAAGATGGACATTCAACGAAGTAAGCGAATTTCATCTATTTCTGATGAAAAAGCCAGAACTTAACAAAAAAGTTTGATCTACAAATATAGAACTCAAGAGAAATCTAAAAAGGTAAAGATTAATCTTGGGAACTATATTTCGACTATATAGATGTATAAAGAATACATGTATACCTTGTTCTAGAAATTGATGTGGAAAGGACATTGTACCAGAAAAAGGGTAAAGTGGGGGTAGTACATCTCATGAAGAGGCATAGGAAACCTATTATATCTGAGAGAAAGAATGGAGGGGGATGAATATAGTGGGTATCTTACTGCCTTCAGAATTGGCTTTAAGTGAAAAATCTTAAGACACATTCAATCTATGGTGAAACTTCTCCCACCTCATTGAAAAGTGAGAAGGGAAAAGTGAAAAGGGAAGGAATAAGGTAAGTGGAAGGGAATATGGAAACTGGGAGGGAAAGGGGTAAGATAGGGGGAGGAACTCTAAGGCGGGGGGAGGGATACTAAAAAGGGAGAGCTGTGAGAAGCAAATGGTGCTCACAAGCTTAATACTGGGAAGGGGGGAAAGGGGAAAGAAGGGAGAAAAGCATAAACCGGGGTTAACAAGATGGCAAGTAATACAGAATTGGTCATTTTAACCATAAATGTGAACGGGGTAAACTCCCCCATAAAGAGGAAGCGGTTAGCAGAATGGATTAAAAGCCAGAATCCTACAATATGTTGTTTACAGGAAACACACCTGAAGCGGGGAGATACATGCAGGTTAAAGGTAAAAGGTTGGAGCAAAATCTACTATGCTTCAGGTGAAGTCAAAAAAGCAGGGGTAGCCATCCTGATCTCAGATCAAGCTAAAGCAAAAATTGATCTAGTTAAAAGAGATAAGGAAGGGCACTATATCTTGCTAAAGGGTAGCATGGATAATGAAGCACTATCTATATTAAACATATATGCACCAAGTGGTGTAGCATCTAAATTCTTAAAAGAGAAATTAAGAGAGCTGCAAGAAGAAATAGACAGTAAAACTATAATAGTGGGAGATCTTAACCTTGCACTCTCAGAATTAGATAAATCAAACTACAAAATAAATAAGAAAGAAGTCAAAGAGGTAAATAGAATATTAGAAAAGTTAGATATGATAGATCTCTGGAGAAAATGTAATGGAGACAGAAAGGAATACACTTTCTTTTCAGCAGTTCATGGAACCTATACAAAAATTGACCATATATTAGGACATAAAAACCTCAAACTCAAATGCAGTAAGGCAGAAATAGTAAATGCATCCTTTTCAGACCATGATGCAATGAAAATTACATTCAACAAAAAACCAGGGGGAAGTAGACCAAAAAAATAATTGGAAACTAAATAATCTCATACTAAAGAATGATTGGGTGAAACAGCAAATCATAGACATAATTAATAACTTCACCCAAGAAAACAATAATAATGAGACATCATACCAAAATGTATGGGATGCAGCCAAAGCGGTAATAAGGGGAAATTTCATATCTCTAGAGTCCTATTTGTATAAAATAGAGAAAGAGAAGGTCAATGAATTGGGTTTGCAACTAAAAATGCTAGAAAAGGAACAAATTAAAAACCCCCAGTCAAACACTAAACTTGAAATTCTAAAAATAAAAGGAGAGATCAATAAAATTGAAAGTAAAAAAACTATTGAATTAATTAATAAAACTAAGAGTTGGTTCTATGAAAAAACCAACAAAATAGACAAACCCTTAGTAAATCTGATTTAAAAAAGGAAAGAGGAAAATCAAATTGTTAGTCTTAAAAATGAAAAGGGAGAACTCGCCACTAACGAAGAGGAAATTAGAGCAATAATTAGGAGTTACTTTGCCCAACTTTATGCCAATAAATTCGACAACTTAAATGAAATAGAAAAATACCTCCAAAAATATAGCTTGCCCAAACTAACAGAGGAAGAAGTAAATATCCTAAACAGTCCCATCTCAGAAAAAGAAATAGAACAAACTATCAATCAACTCCCTAAGAAAAAATCCCCAGGACCAGATGGATTTACATGTGAATTCTACCAAACATTTAAAGAACAATTAACTCCAATGTTATATAAACTATTTGAAAAAATAGGGATTGAAGGAGTCCTACCAAACTCCTTTTATGACACAGACATGGTACTGATACCTAAACCAGGTAGGCTGAAAACAGAGAAAGAAAATTATAGACCAATCTCCCTAATGAATATTGATGCTAAAATCTTAAATAAAATATTAGCAAAAAGATTACAGAAAATCGTCACCAGGATAATACACTATGACCAAGTAGGATTTATACCAGGAATGCAGGGCTGGTTCAATATTAGGAAAACTATTAGCATAATTGACTATATCAATAACCAAACAAACAAAAACCATATGATCATCTCAATAGATGCAGAAAAAGCATTTGATAAAATCCAACATCCATTCCTAATAAAAACACTTGAGAGCATAGGAATAAATGGACTTTTCCTTAAAATAGTCAGGAGCATATACTTAAAACCATCAGTAAGCATCATATGCAATGGGGAAAAACTGGAACCTTTCCCAGTAAGATCTGGAGTGAAGCAAGGTTGCCCACTATCACCATTATTATTTAATATCGTATTAGCAACACTAGCCTCGGTAATAAGAGTCAAGAAAGATATTAAAGGAATTAGAGTAGGCAATGAGGAAACCAAACTATCACTCTTTGCAGATGATATGATGGTATACCTAGAGAAACCCAGAGATTCTACTAAAAAGCTATTGGAAATAATTCATAATTTTAGCAAAGTAGCTGGCTACAAAATAAATCCCCATAAATCCTCAGCATTTTTATACATCACCAACAAAACCCAACAGCAAGAGATACAAAGAGAAATTCCATTCAGAATAACTGTTGATACCATAAAATATTTGGGAATCTATCTACCAAAGGAAAGTCAGGAATTATATGAGCAAAATTATAAAAAAGTCTCCACACAAATAAAGTCAGACTTAAATAATTGGAAAAATATTAAGTGCTCTTGGATCGGCCGAGCGAACATAATAAAGATGACAATACTCCCTAAACTAATCTATTTATTTAGTGCTATACCAATCAGACTTCCAAGAAAATATTTTAATGATCTAGAAAAAATAACAACAAAATTCATATGGAACAATAAAAAGTCGAGAATCTCAAGGAAATTAATGAAAAAAAAATCAAATGAAGGTGGCCTAGCTGTACCTGATCTAAAATTATATTATAAAGCAGCAGTCACCAAAACCATTTGGTATTGGCTAAGAAATAGATTAATGGATCAGTGGAAAAGGTTAGGTTCACAAGACAGAATAGTCAACTATAGCAATCTAGTGTTTGACAAACCCAAAGCCCCTAACTTCTGGGAAAAGAATCCATTATTTGATAAAAACTGCTGGGACAATTGGAAATTAGTATGGCAGAAATTAGGCATGGACCCACACTTAACACCATATGCCAAGATAAGATCAAAATGGGTCCATGACCTAGGCATAAAGAACGAGATTATAAATAAATTAGAGGAACATAGAATAGTTTATCTCTCAGACTTGTGGAGGAGAAAGAAATTTGTGACCAAAGATGAACTAGAGACCATTACTGATCACAAAATAGAAAATTTTGATTACATCAAATTAAAAGGCCTTTGTACAAATAAAACTAATGCAAACAAGATTAGAAGGGAAGCAACAAACTGGGAAAACATCTTCACAGTTAAAGGTTCTGATAAAGGCCTCATTTCCAAAATATATAGAGAATTGACTCAAATTTATAAGAAATCAAGCCATTCTCCAATTGATAAATGGTCAAAGGATATGAACAGAAAATTTTCAGATGATGAAATTGAAACTATTACCACTCATATGAAAGAGTGTTCCAAATCATTATTGATCAGAGAAATGCAAATTAAGACAACTCTGAGATACCACTACACACCTGTCAGATTGGCTAAGATGACAGGAAAAAATAATGATGAATGTTGGAGGGGATGCGGGAAAACTGGGACACTAATGCATTGTTGGTGGAGTTGTGAACGAATCCAACCATTCTGGAGAGCAATCTGGAATTATGCCCAAAAAATTATCAAATTGTGCATACCCTTTGATCCAGCAGTGTTTCTATTGGGCTTATATCCCAAAGAAATACTAAAGAAGGGAAAGGGACCTGTATGTGCCAAAATGTTTGTAGCAGCCCTGTTTGTAGTGGCTAAAAACTGGAAAATGAATGGATGCCCATCAATTGGAGAATGGCTGGGTAAATTGTGGTATATGAATGTTATGGAATATTATTGTTCTGTAAGAAATGACCAGCAGGATGAATACAGAGAGGACTGGCGAGACTTACATGAACTGATGCTAAGTGAAATGAGCAGAACCAGGAGATCATTATACACTTCGACAACGATATTGTATGAGGACATATTTTGATGGAAGTGGATTTCTTTGACAAAGAGACCTGAGTTTCAATTGATAAATGACGGACAAAAGCAGCTACACCCAAAGAAAGAACACTGGGAAACGAATGTAAACTATCTGCATTTTTGTTTTTCTTCCCGGATTATTTATACCTTCTGAATCCAATTCTCCCTATGCAACAAGAGAACTGTTCGGTTCTGCAAACATATATTGTATCTAGGATATACTGCAACATATCCAACATATAAAGGACTGCTTGCCATCTAGGGGAGGGGGTGGAGGGAGGGAGGGGGAAAAAAATCGGAACAGAAACGAGTGTCAATATAATGTAATTATTAAATAAAAAATTAAAAAAAAAATAAAAAAAAAGTTTCTATGGTTGGGTTCTTTTTTCTTTGTCATTTCATTAAAAAAAAATTAAATAAGAGGTATTAGGATAAGCTCTTCTAATCATGGGGTAGGGGGATGGGGCCTCTAGCTTCAGTTCAGCTTTCCTCTGACCTGGAACCCCAAACCATGAGCTCCCTGTTTCTGCAAATTCTGGCAGCAAATGCAAATTGCTTCTACCCTCAAGGATGGGCTGATTCCTTCTTGCATCCCAGCAGCACAGCTGGGCCTGGCATTCCTAATCAGTCTTCTCAGACTCAGATCCTTACTCCTCATGCTCTCTGGGAAATGATAGTTTCTGTGGCTCCTGCTGAGGCTTCAGGAAAATCCAGCTCACTCCAGAGCTCCCCACTTACTGTTTCTATGGATCTAGCCTGGCTGTGTCTGCCCTTCATAGGGATTAATCCCTGGTCTGGGTCTTCTGAGGTTGCACCAAGAAGATTCCTGTTCTGCCCCAAATTTTCTTGATTTCTCACTAGTCTTTGTTTGCCTTGAGGTGCAAATTTGTTCTGTTTGTGGGGGAAATCTGAAAAATCTTGAAATATACCAACCTATACTACCAATTATACTTTAAAAAAAAAAAGAAATTGAGGAAGAGTCCATAACCTTCACTGATTGAGAAAGGAATCCGTGACACAAAAAATATTAAGAAATATTGGTAGACAGAATGTTCTATATTTAGAAAATCACAGATCTAAACTCTACACCTCAGGGGGGAAAAAAAAGGACAGTCATATGTCTGTGTAGGGAATTGCCATACTTGGAATATATACACACACACACACATACATACATATATATCCATTAATTTACACATTCCATGTAATCAGATTTTTTTAATAGTTAAATCTTTTTTTGTTTAAATAATAGCTTGTTATTTTCAAAATATATGTAAAGATAGTTTTCAACATTCACCCTTGCAAAACCTTGTGTTCCAAATTTTTTCTCCTTCCTTTCCCCCTATCCCTTCCCTTAGATGGCAAGTAATTCAGTATAGGTTAAACATGTTCAATTCTTCTATACATATTTTCACAATTATCATGCTACACAAGAAAAATCAGATCAAAAAGGAAAAAAAAATGAGAAAGAAAACAAAAAGCAAGCAAACAACAACAAAAAAGGTGAAAATACTATGTTGGGATCAGTCCCCACAATCCTTTCTAGATGCAGATGGCTCCTTCTATCACAAATCTATTGGAACTGGCCAGAATCACCTCATTGTTGAAAAGAGCCATGTCCATCAGAGTTGATCATCACATCATTTTGTTGTTGCAATGCACAATATTCTCTTGGTTCTACTTACTTAGTTCATATAAGTTTCTCCAGGCCTTTTAATGAGATTATTTTTAACAGAGAATATCATCTGTCTATAATTTTTGAAACTTGTGTCCAACTCTCTACTGCATTCAAAAAGACAAATCACCTGTAATGAAGAAAATGTGTTCTCTGTTCCTTCAAAACCCTTATACAGAAACCAAGTTTGCTCCCATTTTGTCCAGATATCAGACTCATAACCCAGGAGTTGATCTCACAATTATGTATGAGGGGGCCTTGTTCCTGAGTCGGTCCTGAAAAAAATGAAAAATAGAAGAGCTAGTCTCTAATTTAGAAAATTTAGAGCATGAAAATTTTCATGTTCTGTGATAAAAACTATTCCAGCAATTTATAGCCTATTTTCCACAGCACATATTTAGCTTTCCTAATATATCTTTGAGGTAACTAATAATCCTATGTGCTCCATACCTGAGTCACTGGATAGTATATATGGGATCATTTAAGTCATGTGTGGAATATGACAACTGGAATGGGGCAGAACAACGTAGTGGATAGTTTGCCATAATCATTTGTAACCAAGAAGGAAATGCTCAATTTTTGTGAATTAGGAGTGATTAATTAATTTTTGAGAAATTGCAGCCTTGTCCAACTCTTCATGACCCCATTTGGGGTTTTCTTGGCAAAGACAGTGAAGTGATTTAGCATTTCTTTTTCTACTTCATTTTACAAATAAGGAAAGTGGAGGCAAACAGAGTTAAGAGAGTGGCTCATTCCAGAGCTGCCTCAGTAATATCCAATATGATAGTATATGATTCAGCCTGATATGATAGCAGACATAATTCTCAGGTTGTCAGTCTCATCATGAATCCAGAATGTTGTCCATTTTTCTTCTCCAATTTTACTGCATTCTTAAGATAACTTTTTGGAGGTTCATTTGTAAATTTAGGCTCACTATGGCAAATAGGTGAAAAAACTCAGGATTTTTTCCCCCCTTCTTCATTCATTCAACAAGGTGCCCAGAGGAAATTACTAGAAAATTTAGGCTCAGAACTAAGTGAGGTCATCTAGTAATGACTGAAAAAATCTTTAAATGTTTTTTAACCTTAATTTTCCCCAATTTCAAAGATGAGGTAGAGTATGGGACTGGAATATCACATTTTACATTTCCTTCTAAATTCCTTATTTTGAGTTATGTTTTGAGAAGGAAGCTTCCTAAAATGATTCCTCTACAAAAAAAAAAAAAAAAAAAGAGGAAACAGATGTTTACCTTACAGAAAGAGATGGCAAGTCTTCAAGATTTGCATTAAATTAACCAGTATGTAAAAAAGTAGCACCAGAGGCAAAAGATAAATCATTATCATTCAGAATGAGAGGCCACATCGTTCCATACTTAGAGGGCCAGCTTTAGAGTCAGAAGACCTGAGTTCCAGAACTGTGTTTTATACATGCTATGTGTGTGACCATAAGTATGTTACTTAAGATCTTAGTGTCCTGAGCAAAGTTCTGGGACTTTAACACACAAATTTCTATCTACATGGAATTTCCACAGTGGTATTTGCTTAGACCAATAAAATCATAGGTACAGATGCATCCCACATCCCCTCTCCTCAGAACTGTTTGGGTTGCATTCAGGAGCATACAGGACATGTAAATCTCTGTCATGGTTTTTGTAGCCATCCCAATGTACTTGTGCTATATTTAAGATATGTAAATTTAAACTTAAAAATGTTTTTTTCAAAAAATTTAGTTCTTAACCACTAATTCTAAAACATGAGCATATTTGTGCTATTGACAAGCATAAGATTTTACATTTACCCCCCAAGTAAAGTAGTAAAATCCCAATGAACCCCAAATGATATCTCATCCTACCCCAGAATATCCTCTTAAGATAATACTTGAGGTGCTGTTTTATCAGTTTATCATTAACATTGATAAAGACCAATATGCTATAGGCTCTAGTAATTTTTCATTTATGTGTGTCAATTACTCTCCAGATATCCCACATAATCAAGCTACTTATTATTTGAAGATGCTCCAGATGTCCAAAGGGCACTTCCCACAGAGCCTTACTATTCTGATGTCACATCAATAGAATGTGCTACCAGTGGGAGATTCCAGCTATCAAGGGGTCTTACCTGGGGCTATTATCACTATTGGTTGTGCTTCATTGTCCTTACAGATCCAAGTCCAGTAGCATCTCTTACTGTTAATTCCCATCCAGTGACCTTTAAAAAAGTTACTAAAGGAATAAACTATTTAACTTATTTTTTTATATAAACATATAGATCAAAAAAGAATTAGAAGAGACCTCGTATCTGTCTTCAAGTATCTGAAGGACTATCATGCAGAAAAGGGAATAATATATACATATCCTCTCCACCCCAAGTATAGAACTAGAAAAAAATAGAGGGGGAAAAAAGTTACACACAGGCAGAATTCAGTTTCATTTAAAAAAAAAAAAGCACCTCCTTTACTATTAGAGCTCTCCAAAAGGCTGCTTCAAAAGGTATATCATAGACTCTTTTAGCAATGCCTTTTCAGAATAATATTTTTAAATGCATTTGTGAAAATGCATAAAGCAAACCAATTAAAGGAAATTAATTAAATTCAAAGAGTGATGATTTTTTTTTTTAATTTACAAATTCAGGTCAAGAATCATTAGGCAATCTCTGAGATTCTATGTGATTTTAAAATAATTCATCTCCACAAACTACCCAGATTCATTTTAGTTTAGTCTCTACTGGCATCTACTTATATCCCCAGTTAAAAATAACACTAGACACTGAAAATCAGATATTAAGGAAAATTTATTAAAGGAGAATCTTAAGGAATTGTCTTAATGTTATTGGCCAGAAGTGGGCCCCACTCCTCTTCGGGAAGAGGGAGTACTGAGTGTAGAAATGGGGGAATCTTTATACTTACTCTTGATGAAGCTTCTCCCTTCAGAGAAGGGATTGGTCCTTTTTATCCGAGTTATAGTCTTGTTGATATGCCCACTATATGTTTCTTCTTAATATGTATAAAATATGCCCCCCTCATCATACATCTCACATTCAAAAATGGCAGAAAACTCCTCCTTTGGGGTGTGTTGTTTAATATTCAATTAGCCTATTAAGCAGGTGCAGTAGTGATTTGGTCAAATCATTGACCTCAACTAATTGGAGCTGGATGGGCTACTATCTTAAGTTTGTGGTTTTCTCAAAAAAGACAAGAGTCTTTCTGATTGGCTGAATTCACCTGTGCTTCCTAGCCTCCCATTTCTTATTTGCTTAAGGGTTCTATTGATCACTTAATTGTTCTTCCTTAACCTCTCACATTCTGAAAACCTCTTAGTCAGTGGTACTCACTATTCCACACTACCTCAAAGCTATATTACTGTGGAAATCCAATTTTTTTTTTTTTTTTTTAGCATTTTTCACTCTTGCAGAGTGCCAGAGACACAGTAGACGCTTAATCAATGCTTTTCAATTAAATAACTAGTTGATTGCCATGTAAATCGATCGATTGCATGTAAATAGTATGCTATGACTTGCCTAGAAGCTATCCCATAAGATTACAACAACTTAGAGAGAGAGACTAAGGAGATGTTAGTTAAATACCTTAAGAATAATTGTGTTATATTTCACAATGAATTAAAAATAAACCTTTTGGATTAAGCAAAGCAATAATAAGGTACATTATTGTCAGAAAAATTAATTCTGACATATCAAAGAGAATAAGTTTATGGGGTCTAGGCTGTTTTTTTTCATCATGATTTTCAGGAAGTCCAATAATCCTTAGATTATCTCTCCTAGATCTATTTTCCAGGTCTGTTGTTTTTTCAAGTAGGTAGTTAACATTTTTTCCATTTTTAAATTTTTTTAGTTTTGCTTGATTGATTCTTGATGTCTCCTCAAGTCATTCATTTCCATTTGTTCAATTCTGATTTTTAATGAATTATTTTCTTCATTTACTTTTTTATTTCTTTTTGTATTTGTCCAATTGAGTTTTTAAATAAGTTGTTTTGTTCTATGGAATTTTTTTCCATTTCGCCAATTTTATTTTTTAAGGAGTTATTTTCTTTTTCCAGTTCACAAATTCTGTTTTTCAGGGAGTTGATTTCGTTATCCACTGTATCTTTTAATGAGTAGGATGACTTATCCAAACCTTTTGCCAAGCTTCCCCTTCCTTTCCCCATTTTTCTTCTAGCTCTCTTGTAAGATCCTTTTTAATTTCTTCTACTAGAGCCTTATGTGGTAGGGACCAGATCATAACTCCCTTTGGGTTTTCATCTAGAGACAAAC
Organism: Antechinus flavipes; assembly: GCF_016432865.1. NCBI lineage: Eukaryota > Metazoa > Chordata > Mammalia > Dasyuromorphia > Dasyuridae > Antechinus > Antechinus flavipes. The sequence goes on from NC_067403.1 coordinate 138,219,424, forward strand.
TGTTTTTAGTCTCCTCAGGGTTTGAAATCTGTTCTCTTTAAGTATAGAAGCTATCTCTAGTTGGAGCCCACTTTGCCTTTTTTACTCATTAAAAAAAACAAAAAAAAACAAAAAAAAAACTTTGTGGTCTGCTTATGGGGCAATACGATATTTCCAAGCTGCCTCTACAGACAATAGGAAGTACAGACAAAGTCCTTCCTATTGTCTGTAGAGGCAGCTTGGAAATATCTACTGGCTTGCTGCCAGGGCAGAGTAGATGACACTATGGTAGAATTCTCCCCACAGATTTTTCTGCTGGTAGAGACCATACCCTGTCCCTCTCTAGTCTGCTCAGAGTGAGCTGTTCTCCGTGCTCTCACTGCCTATCTGCCTGAATCTGCACCTGGCCTACCACCAGTCTCTCCCCGCTCGAGCAAAAACAGACCTTTTCTGGTGAATTTCAAGATTATCTCCTGTTGGTAATGTGGGAGTAAAACTCCCAGTATTCATAGGTTATGACAGTCAAGCACTAATTCCGAGGCTGAGTTTTGTAAAATAGTTTTAAGGTAGAGGAGAGCTCAGAAAAAAGCTGTGTCCTCTCCACCATCTTGGCTCCAACCCTAGAATAAGTTTATAGAGAAATGAATCATTGTTATTATTTAGCTATTTTAATTAGCCTGTCCTGCCCAGTGCATTAGCTGAGACTTTAGGAAAGCTGTTAGACATTGTAAAGCATGATTGAATTTTTATGGGAATATATATTACTGGGTGTGTGCTTCATTATATGTTATTTAAAATTAAGTGACTTGACATTTCAGGTCTGGACAAAATACTGAGGTGTCTTTCTGGCATCAGTTTGTTCACAAAAATAAACAAATAGGATTACAGCAAATTAAGTAAAGTCCTGACAGCTCCAGATATTCTGTTGACATAACTTGGGTATTATGCCCCAAGACTTCATTCTATACTTTTCAGATGCTTCTGCATTAACACTGGTATTCTGTCAAAAAGGAGTAAGAACTTCAGTGGTCCATACCTCCCACTTACATGTGAAGATTTGTTTACCCATCTCAGAAGTCTGGAATGAGGAAGGAGAGTTCCAGACAAGAGTTTCTGGTTGGATGGTGTTTATCTGTAGGGGGAGGAGGGAAAAGAAGGGGAATAAGGATGAAAGAGAACAACTTTCCCAGGGATCTTCCATTTCACAGCTCTAAGCATACTTAAACCCACCAGAATAACATAAAATCCTGTTTCATACTATGCCATTTAGAGAGTTCAACACAAGCAGTTCTCCTAAACCATGTTTGCAGTTCTGAGCAATTCTTCAAACAACAGAAATGAGCATTTAGTTACCCAGAATAGCAAGGAACTTGTCCATTTGCTTCAATTCTGAAAGTATGAAAGACATTCAAGGACCTCATTGGAAAAATAGCATTGATTTGGCAAAAGAGAAGGGCAATAGTATTTTTCTCTCTCCTCTCTTATAAACTAATAATTCTTTATTTAAAAAAAACAAAAATTCTTTATAATATATGTATTCTGCTGATAAGGACCCTAAAGTTTCTCTCAAGCTGAAATTAAATCAAATGTTTCATCATGTTATTATTGAATCTAGAAGCTTTCTTTTTTGTTTAACTAACATATTTGGGGGTTTAAAATCAAAATCACCTCTAAATAATTATGTCATAGTATAATTACTTTATACTTTATTTTAGACTTTGTTCTCTCTCTTTTTTAAATATAGTCCTTTGATTTTACTATTTTAGAGAGTTCCTGGTAAGGAAATCTTATTTCAGTTCAGATCAGTGGCTGTTCTATCTACAACTTATTTTTTTAGGCATGCTAAGGCTAAGGCTCTGAGGGATTAAAATGATGTCCAAAGATCACACTCAGTAAGTGCTAGGAACTTGAACCTAGACCTTCCTGTCTTAGAGACTATTCTCATATCCGGTGCTATGTTGTATTAATCCTTCTATATCAACCTGCTATATTAACAAATTGTATGATAGCATCCAAACTGAGAGTGTATATATACATACATTCTTTACCCATAATCCACTATTTCACTACAGAAGTCATCTGGAACCAGTTTGGTCATTGCATTATATGAATTCTGTTGTTTTAAATAATTTCATTTGCTTCATTGTAATCACTACATATACTGTTCTCCTACTCATGATATCTATAAATCAGTTCATTTTTTTCATTTGTCCCTAAATTCTTTATATGCCCATTCCTTATAGCTTAATAATATTCTGTTACAAATGGTCAACCATTCCCTTTTAAATGCATATCTACTTCTTTCCTGGTGCTGCCAAAATATTTGTAGGTATGAGCCATAAATATTTTAGTGTATATCAAATTTTCTTTCATTAATCTCTTTAGGATATATATTCAGAAATGAGATTGTTGGGTCAAAGGTTATGAATAGTTTAAATGACTGTTCTTGCCTATTGCCAAACTTATTGGAATCTTCATTTTTCAAACTAATGAATTAATTGCTGGCCTGAATCCCGAGCAAAAGAATAATATGTAAAAAAATGATGTGTAAATTAACAATAAACATTTTTTTTACTAAAGTGAAAACATTTATTAGGTGGATAGTATTTACAATAGTTATTGGTTTTGGTTCAGTAATAATATTTTACTGTCTGAACAGATGAAAATGTGTTATTTCACTTGATTCAGTTAAAAAAAATTTCCATCCAATTTAATGGCAGGCTGCTCTTTCACACTCCACCCTTCCCCAAACCTTGTTCTATCAACTGTCAAGCACACCCTTTGTCTCCAGAATGCAGTTTCCTATTGATAACATCAGGTTGTTTCAGCTCTGCCAGTAAACATCTCTACCTAGATGGCAGAGATTTTCTCCCTTTCAAATATACTTTTCCTTCAATTTTATCTCCCACTCACTCCCCCTCCTCCCAGCTTGCGATAGTTCCCTCCTGGACTTCAAAGCAGCTTTGTGGTTTGCCTTGCAGAAAATCAATGGTTTGGAGATGAAAAGGCGAGCTTGCTTATCTCTGCCAGTTGAAGGTCATTCTGCACAGGAGAGTGCCTGCTTAATCCCCAAACATTTTCCTTAAACAAGGGAGCAGAAGACTGATGAAACCCTAGAGGAAAAATAGTACACAAAGAAACTAGTGCACATTTTTAAGGGTCACCTCAAAAATTTAGTTGCATTTGCAAGAAGAATGATGTTTCAAATGCAAAATTGTAGATGGTGCAAATTCTTAAAAATGGCTTATTTCATCACTTGTTAGGGACTCATTTGGGGAGCATAAATCTAGAGCTGAAAAAATGCTAAGAGATTATCTCATCCAACTCCTTCATTTTACAGATAAAATTGAGATACCTGGAGTTTATGACTTATACAAGATTACATAGGCAGGGAGCAGCAGAGACTGGATTTGAACTCTGGTCTTCTAGACCTACCTTTGAAGAATAATTGTCCAAGGGCAATCAGAACTATTTCCTAATTTGGGGATAACCAAATAAAAGGGCCTCCCCAAGCCTCTTAAGTGGCAAGAGAAACTTTTAACACGTAACACATTTTCTGGTCCATGTTTTTGTTGTTGAGTTATTCTTCAGTCATGCCTGACTCTTTGTAGTTCCATTTGGAGTTTTTTTGGCAAAGATGCTGGAATTGTTTGCCATTTTCTTCTCCAGTTCAGATGAGGAAACTGAGGCAAACAGGATTAAGTGACTTGCCCAGGGTCACATAACTAGTTAGTGTTTAAAACCAATTTGAACTCAGGAAGACTATTCCTACTCAGTTCTGGTGTTTTATCTACTGTACCACCTAGCTACCCTGCTAGCTGCCCACCACCTAGTAGCTGCTTGATATATATTGAAGGCTTGTTGACTTGATTTATCATAGCTCTGAAATCACCAGAACTTCCCAGAATCTTCTCTTCCTTTTGCTGAATTAATAAAGGAGAAGAAAGGCCAGCAGTTAAAGATATCCCTGGTCCCTGGACGACTGAATTCACAAATCTCAGAATCCTGAAGCCAAAAGCAACCAAAGAATGCTATAAGAGCTGATCTTCATGGAACTGGGTCAAATGTAATAGAAGACAAAAGGAGAAAGGTTGTGGCCCATTCACTCATGGACCTGTAATCAGCTTGGGTGCCCTACATAAATGAGGGAGTTATTAAAGAAAAGATGGTGCTCTCTTTGATAACTCAATAACAATAAGCCCTGTGTCAGATTTTATTCTTCCTTTCTATTAGTGCACAAAAAACGGCCTTTCTACCTTCCAGATAAAGGATCTTATCATTAATAGAAGTTCATCCTGTAAGGGCTCAGCAAGTCTCCTAATTTCTTTGTGGTTTAGTTTTCCCATCAAAAGGTAATTAACTAGGCAGGGCTTTGTGGGCAGACCTCTGCAGCAGGCAGAATGTAAGATTAACCAGAATCAAATTAGGTTCTTTTATAAAAGAGATCCCATGAAATAAGGATGACCAAAGTTTGGTAGTGATCAGTGTTAATAAACTCTAAGCTATCTCCTTGTGATAGACCCCCTGTATCATTACTTTCAAAACTGCCTCTATTATTCTAGAGCTCTAAACATTTATTGAATAATTACAGTTTAATTTAGCAAACATTTATTAAGAGTTTCCTGTGCCAAGGTATTGTAACTAAGTAGTCATTGTCCTCAAGAGTTAAATATAACATTTTATATATTTTTTATGTTCATTTAAAAATTTTTCATTTTCAAATTCTATCCCTCCCTCCAGGCTCTCATACATTGAAAAAGCAGGCAATATGATACCCATTATACATGTGAAATTATACAAACATTAAATATAACATTTTTTAAATTATTGATATATTTTGTCTTGTGTCATCTTCATTTCCCAATCCCCAGAGACATATGTAACAACAACAATATTTTTAAAGAAAGAGGGGAGGGAGAAAGTTTAGCAAAACTAACTAATGAATAAACAGACTCAGAGTATAGGCAATATTCCAAATCCACTGATCCCAACCTTTGCAGAAAAATGAAGAACATTTTCTCTCCTCTTCTTTGGGGCCCAGCTCAATCCTTAAATTACATAGCATTCAGTTTTGTCTTTTTTATCTGCATTATTGGAGTCAAATACCAAAGGTATATTAGTATTCTCTCATCCATGAATCTCAAAAATAGTTTTAAGAAGTAAAACACAAATTTGGGCAGGTAGGAACAGGGTGAGAATTGGGGAGAGAATCAGGAATGCTTCTAGTAGGAGATGATCTCTGAGCTGAACCTTGAAGAGAACTAGAGATTCTATAAGGCTGAGCTGAGAAGAATGCAAGGGTGAAATGATGGGGAGAGGGAAAGGAGTAAGAATTGCTTAATCCTCAGTGGCCAGATAAATAATGTATCCTTTTTTCCCTCTAGTTTTCTTTAAATAGAGAAAATTAAGAAAATGGGTTCCAATGGCCTGTTGTTTCTATAAACCCTACTTAGTGGGTCTAAAAAGGAGCAACCTATCTTTTCTTTCTTTTTTTTTTTTACATGTTAAACATGTTAAAGTATATCCTAAATACAATATATGTGTACATATTTATACAGTTCTCTTGTTGCACAAGAAAAATCAGATTTAGAAAGATAAAAATCACCTGGGAAGAAAAACAAAAATGCAAGCAGTCCACATTCATTTCCCAGTGTTCTTTCTCTGGGTGTCACTGATTCTGTTCATCACTGATCAATTGGAACTGAATTGGATCTTCTCATTGCTGAAGATATCTACTTCCATAAGAATTGATCCTCATATAGTACTGTTTTGAAGGATATAATGATCTCCTGGTAATGTTCATTTCACTTAGCATCAGTTCATGTAAGTCTTTCTAAACCTCTCTGTTTTCATCCTGCTGGTCCTTTCTTATAGAACAATAATATTCCATAACATTCGTATACCACAATTTACCCAACCATTCTCCAATTGATGGGCATCCATTCATTTTCCAGTTCCTAGCCACTACAAACAGGGCTGCCACAAACATTTTGGCACATACAGGTCTCTTTCCCTTCTTTAGTATCTCTTTGGGATATTAAGCCCAGTAGTAACACTGGTGGATCAAAGCATATGCACAGTTTGATAACTTTTTGAGCATAGTTCCAAATTGCTCTCCAGAATAATTGGATCCATTCACAACTCCACCAACAATGAATCAGTGTCCCAGTTTTCCTGCATCCCCTCCAACTTTTGTAATTATCTTTTCCTGTCATCTTACCCATTCTGACAGGTGTGTAGTGGTATCTCAGAGTTGTCTTAATTTGCATTTCTCTGATCAATAATGAATTGGAGCATCTTTCCTGTCATCTTACCCATTCTGACAGGTGTGTAGTGGTATCTCAGAGTTGTCTTAATTTGCATTTCTCTGATCAATAATGAATTGGAGCATCTTTTCATGTGATTGGAAATAATTTCAATTTCTTCATCTGAAAATTGTCTGTTCATACCCTTTGACCATTTATCAATTGGAGAATGGCTTGATTTCTTATGTTAGAATCAATTCTCTATATATTTTGGAAATGAAGCCTTTATCAGAACCTTTAACTGTAAAAATGCTTTTTCAATTTATTGCTTCTCTTCTAATCTTGTCGGCATTAGTTTTGTTTGAACAAAAGCTTTTTAATTTGATATAATAAACATTTTCTATTTTGTGATCAATAATGATCTCTAATTCTTCTTTGGTCACAAATTCCTTCCTCCTTCACAAGTCTGAGATGTAAACTATCCTATGTTCTTCTAATTTATTTATTATCTCATTCTTTATGCCTAAATCATGAACCCATTTTGATCTTATCTTGGTGTACGGCATTAAGTGTGGGTCCATGCTTAGTTTCAAGCAGTCTATCTTTTCAACACTGAGGTAATTCAGGCCAATTCCTATACATGGAGAGAGCCATCTGCATCCAGAAAGAGGACCATGGGTACTGAATGTGGATCACAACATAGTATTTTTACCTTTTTTGTTGTTTGCTTGCTTTTTGTTTTCTTTCTCATTTTTTTTCTTTTTGATCTGAGTTTTCTTGTGGAGCATAGTAATTATGGAAACACTTGTAGAAGATTTGCACGTATTTAACATATTGGATTACTTGCTGTCTTGGGGATGGGATGAGGGGAAGAGAAGGAGAAGAATTTGGAATACAAGGTTTTGCAAGGAAGAATGTTGAAAACTATCTTTGCATATATTTTGAAAAATAAGTTATATAAAAAATAAAATTTTTATTTTTTTTTTAAAGGAGTATTCTAGCTAAGATTCCCTTTTGTTCTCTGGTCACTCCTAATATTCCCCTTTAGCCTATGTAGAGACAGCTTTTGCCCTGATAACAATTCTTCTCCCAGAATCACAGCAAAGCTCAAATCAAGCCATGCAGGCCAGGATTGGACTCTCTCTCTCTCAGCTCTCAGGGTTGAGGCGGGTGAGCGAGATCTTTCATTTTTTTGCTTGGATTTCAGCTCATGATTCTGGTGCTCTTGACAACAGAAGTATCATGATGAATTTTTCTTGGCAGAAAGATTACTGCTAATTGGTAATAGATGGTTTTTTAAAAATACCTTGAGGATGTGTGCAAAGGTAGACTTTGATTCCTCCTTTGGGAAAGACCCTATTTGCTAAAAAGCTGCTAAAATGATTAAAATGTCAATAATTACTTTGAATCTTTAACAAGCCATTTATTGAGACTTAAAAAAAAAACCCTTTCTTGATTAAAGTTGCTATTGCAAACCCAATTTTTATTTAACTATAAGGGATTAGAAGTTAATGTGACTAGAACTGGGCAGCATATACCTGAAATTCCTGCTATTGGGGAATATCAAAACTGTTGGGCTGTTTGAGCTAGGGAGTTCAGAGCCGTAGTAGAAATGAAGTCAGATGAGGTATCTGTACCAAGTTTGGCACCAATATGATTCACCTAAGTGAGTAGGTGTGCTATCAGTCTGCTTAAGAAGGGATGAACAGCTGCTGCTGCTTGCAAGTCACCTGTCTCCCCTTTAGTTATATACCCCCTTGTCAGCCTGAAGCAGTTCCAAAATATGAGACCTTTTTTCCCTTTGTCCCAAATGAGTCTGGGTCTAGACTGCTGGAGGTAGGGATGGTGTAATAATGGACCTGAGGCCCTCAGGCCTTCACAGTGCTGGAGTTCTATGGCTGCAAGACGCCAATCTGTTCTGTGATGAGGGGTTTCCAAGACAGATAGTGGGAGTAGGTGGAAGCGGGCAATAATTCCTGCTCATTGTTTTAAGCAGCAATATTCTGTCAGCAGTTGCTTATGCACTTAATCATTAGAATAGTTCAAGATTTAGCCAAGTTCAGGAGTTGCTAATGTGGTTCCTGAAAGCTTCCATTAATGTGCAGGTGTTGGTTCTAAATGATAAAAGGGCGGATTACAGTTAGTACTGAAGAGAGAGCAGTCTGAAGGCCCAGGTCACAGAGATGTATATATTGGAGTGAGAAATCTTCAAACGCATGAAAAAGAGAGGGGACTGAATGGATTGATTGGATGAAGTTTTCTCAAGTTTATGGGACTGGGCCCAAGTCACATGATCCCTATTCCCAGTCTTGAACTCTGGGATGCAAGAAGTTAATGAAGTTACCCACAGGAAGCAGACAACATTGGTGACCATTGCTCAAAGATAGTTACATCCTTTTAGTCTTTCTAATGAGAAGGCTCAAGTCTTTTGCTTTTAAATCCTGGCTATAGCTGGCCAGGTTCCAGGAGCACATGGCAGAAGTTGGGGTGTGTGTCTGGGCCTCTCCCTGTAGGGATTAAATAAATGCTTTCTTTTTGTACTTTCTAGGTCAAAGAGTATATACAGTTTGATAACTTTTTGAGCATAGTTCCAAATTGCCCTGCAGAATAGCTGGATCCAATCACAATTCCACCAACAATGTACTTAAAATTCACTCAGACTGGTAGGAAGATATAGCAGAAGCAATACAGTTGACAGAAAGAGTGTGGGACTAAAAGTCAGAAGACTTCAATTTGATCACTGGCCATTTACCATAGTGACAAACTACTTAAACTCTCTGTGTCTCATTTTTCTTATCTGTAAAATAGGAAATTAGACTAAATGATCATAGATTTAGAGCTAAGGGGAGGAAACAGGTTATGTGATTTGCCCAAGATCACACAGGTGATAGGTAGTCCATAGCAGGATTCAAATCCAGGTCCTCTGATTTAAAATTAAGTATACTTTCCACTGCCCCATATTTCTATACATAGAACTTTTGCGCTCTTGACATTCTTTGGCTTTGCAAGATCTGTGACTGATAAAGTGCCTATCTCCACATCAATATCTCCACTTTCTGGCCTTTCAGCAGCTTTTTAAAAATTACTTGCTCTGTATTAGTGATTTATACCCTAGTTATGCACTCCCAATAGTTTTGTTCAGAACTAATTTATTTCCTTACCTCTGATGCTCTCCAATGAACCAGCACAGTTAAGAATGTCTTATCCTGCCTGGCTCTTCTCAAGATCTCAGTTAAACCAGTTTCCCCAAGTCACTCCAATATAATAGCTCTAGATATGATTCAGTCTTTTAAGAACAAAATATCTACTTGTCTTTTCAGGTAGATCAGGAGTTCTGTGTATATGTGTCCTAAATCTCTTTAGTCATCTGATGAAGTCTGTGAACTTTTTAAAATCATGTTTTTAGATGCATAAAATAAAATATATAAGATTAGCTAGGAAACTGATTAAATTGAAATATTATTAAAATATGTATTTTTGGAAAATAAGTTCATGGACCCCAGGTTAAGAACCCATGACTTAGATGATAAAGTAAGAAACAAGTCTAATTTTTCTGCATTTCTTATAACATCTAATACAGTTCTTAGTATATATTCAATATGTACTTTTTAACTAAGTTAAAAAGAAATTCTGAAGACAACATTTCCAGATTTCTTTACCTGTTGCCCCAACTTGGCCCATTTATTGCTAAAAATAAGTTGAAATCAAATCAGAAAGTAAATCAAAAGATCCCATTGCTTCTTCAAATGTATATATGAGAGAGACAGACAGACAGAGATAAAGAGAAATTGAGAGGAGGGGAACAGAGATGAATGGCAGGGGGAAGAGAGACAGAAAGACAGAGAGAGAGAGACAGAGAGATAGAGAGACAGAGACAGAGACACACACACATAGAGATAGAGACAGAGAGCCCAGCTGGCTAGGCAGGTGCAATATATACTATATCCTAGTCAGGTCTATTATCTTCCCAGGTGTTTTTGCTCTTGTTCAGGTGTAAATATCCCTGGAGTCACCCATCAACATAGGGATTTTGGAAATGCACAGCCCCTTGATGCCCTATATGCATTCCCACACCACCCTCAATGCATCTAACATAAAAGCAATAGATATGAGGTTTTACCTATTTTTCAGCTTTGTTCCACATTTCAAAAATCTTTACAAGGTCTTTGAGAACTGATTTTACAAGTGACTCCTTCATTCTCTTCAATTCAAGTGAGTAAATATTATCATCTCCTATATTTAGAATAATATACTAGAGTAGGTTCTAAGGAGGATGCTGGCCATGTCTCATTGCAATGTCCAAAACTTACAACCATTTTTCTGTGCCATAAATCCTTCATAGTGAACCTTCCCAAATTACTGGAGATCTCTTCTTGATTCTTTTATTATTCTGCGGATAATAGAGTAACATTCAGGTTAAGTATCTGTTTTCCCCCATCTTCATTTCCTAACTTACAACACTCTGAAGTCCAAAAACCTTAACCTTAAGCACTATATCTTGGATCTTAAGTCCTTACTGAATCAATCAGGCACTCAATCAGGTACTAAGAAAGGAAGGAGATGGAAAGACTTGCATGAACTGATGCAAAGCGAAGTGAGCAGAACCAGGAGAGCATTGTATATATTAATAGCAATATTGTATAGTGAAAATTGTGAGTGACTTAACTATTCTCAGTAATGCAATGATCTAAGACAATTTCAAAAGACTCATGATAAGTAATAGCTACAGAAAGAACTGCTGGGGTCTGGATGCAAATTGAAAAATATATTTTTAATTTTATTTCTTTTCATGTTTTTTTTTCCTGTCGTTTACCACAAGATTAATATAGAAATGTTTAGAATACTTGACACAAAGATGATATAATGTAGGAATGGTAGAGATCCTTACAATTTCCCAATGGGTTGTTGCTATAAGTGGGTAAAGATGATCAGACCCTTAGCTGACCCTGCCTTCCCATCAGGTCACATTCAAAGCTGACCCCAACAATTATCCCCATAAAGTTCCATCCCAGTATAATAAAAGAGTCATTCATGGATTTCTAGGAAGATTTAGTCTTCCTACTAGCTCTTCAGATTTGGCAATTAAGGGTTTCCCAGACTTGACATAGAAAGGAAATCACTTTTCTGACCAAGTTTCTCTATAAGTCCTCACTTTTTCTGCATTTCAGAAATGTTGGCTGCTATCCTTCCTTTTTCCTGTGTGTTTACTGTTTTGTGACATAGACTGAAAAAGGAAGTCATGAAAATAGTTAATAATACTGTCTTTTTTTGATGAACAAAAGAATGAGTGAAGTCTTACCATAAAACACATTATCCAATTATCTAATGTAATTGGAATATACTGTAGTACTCCCCCTGCCCTGTAAGGTTGCTTTCTTCCCAGGGTCAGATTAATCTGTACACTGATTTTTATCAAGCTATATAGAACATGGGATCTATGGGGACTTATTCTTTTAAAACATTTGTCCAGAATATCAACTTATTGAATGCTGTTACTTTGAAAGAGCTAAATTACTCAACATAAGTAATTTATTCCTACTTTCTTGTGGGGGGAATAGAAGGGGATCAAGGTACATTTTCACTTTTTCTGAAGTTTATAGTTCATAGAGTTATCTGGGAGCACTGAAATGTTAAATATCTTTCCTAGAACCACATAGCTGTACCACACTCTTTTACTTCTACTTCTCTAATGAGTATTTTATTCATTCCTGCATTTCTCTCTATCCCATCTTTAACTGTTCACAGAATGAGAACAAACCTGTTTTGTTTGGGGTTTTTTTTTTACAATGATTAAAAAATAGCCTGTCAATAATTCCATGGACAAATGCTCTTCTCTTCCTCTTCCCCCATTCAATTACCTCATACAACTATTACCAATAATAAGATTAGATGCTGTCCTTTATTGTTACTAATTTTGTATCATATTCAGCAACTTGGTATGTAGGAAAGACAAAGTGTTAAGGTTCATTTAGCTTATGTGGCATAGATCAGACACCTAGCAGTCCAGGAAACAGAATTATTGATGAATCTATGAGATATTAGAACTGGTTTAGACACTTCTTTTTAGTCCCACAGGTAAGTACATAAACTGATATTTGGACCACAAGATCCCCAACTACAAATTTACTTTCTCCTCTCCCTTCCAATACATGAACCATCTAGAGCCCTTGCCCCAGGAGTTTACAGATTTACTCCTGGATAAAGCCATCAGTGACTACCATTTGAGAGTCCATATTTCATCGGTTCCCCTGTGTGGCAGTGTAGAGTTGATGAGCCCTATCTGTGTTCTTTTATGTAGGGACAGATTGCTTTAGTTCTGCCATGGAAATAAATCCCTAAGCTGGGATCAGCCATGTACTCTTTAAGTCCAAAGTACAGAGCTTAGTGACAAAGTCTTCTTTGGTGTTCTCGTGGGAAGGGGAGGCTTTTGGCATGTGGTACCCCTTTCCTGTTGGTCAGGATATTGCCCCATCTCTCCTCGTTTTCCTTTCCAGTCACCCTTTGTGCTGTAAGATTAAAAAGAATAAACAATATCATCCATTTCACTCTGAACTAGCTTTCTTCTTCTTCCATATTGATGTCAGTGACATTTAAGACTAAGGTACTGAGATAAACATCCTTACCTTTTATAGAGTTACTAAGAAGTGGTGATAAAAGGATAAGCTGGCTTATTGTTGACAAGGTTTACTGCTCCCTTCCACTGCTGTGGTCCCAGAAATCTGATCATGGCACGAGGATGCATGCCTTCCTTGACAAACAGCTCTTGCTTTCCTGGCAAGGCAGAAAGTTTTGAATTTTAGAAACAACAGTCTCACTGACTTGTGTGGTTCCCAAAAGGTCTCATAAATACACTATCCTAACAGAGACCATATCCCGGAGTATCCATTACTGCAATGCCAATTAGGGAACTGGATTCCTTCCTCATAATTATAGTCATACTTTATTTTTTCTCATTCTTTCTTTTTGGAATGCTTTCTTCATACCCTACCCCCATCTCTACCTGTTGAAATCTTACCACAAATCGTCCCCTTTCACTAAACCTTCCTGATTCTCTAATCTAGGGTTTCTTAAACTTTTTCTACTTGCAATCCCTCTTCACCTGAGAAATTTCTACATGACGCCAGGTATATAGATATGTACAATAGTTATACAAATAAGATATTTACTGATTATAAATCTAATTTTGCTACTCCCACATTCAGCTACATGACCCATATGGGATCATGTGGGTTCTAACCACATGTGATTTTACTCTATTGAATTTCCCAAGCATTTTGTACCACTATTGTGACCCTCCTTACATTCCGGCAGCTAGACTGCCCAGTGGATAGAGCATTGGATTTGGAATCAGGAAAAGACAAGTTCAAATTTCACTGATTTTATTTACAAGCTGTGTGATGCTTAGTAAGTCATTTAGCTTCTGTTTACTTGTTTCCTTAAGTGTTAAATAGGGATAAAAATAGCAAATACCTCCCAGGTTGTTGCACAGATAAAAATGAGATAATCTTTGTAGGGTATCTGGCACATAGTAGATATTATATAAATACTAGCCATTATAATTATTACAAAGGAACTTTTTATACTTCCACTAGATTAAAAATTCCTGAGGATAGGGATGATGACTTAATTATTTTGGGAATCTTATAGCACCCAGCATAATAAATTACATATAGTAAGGATTCAGTAATTTTTATAATTATATATGTATATATTTACAAACATTTATTTTCTTTTTCATATCCACTCATGCAGAGTGAGGGAGGTAAGGGGGGGGAAGAATAGGGGTGAGAGGGAGGAGGAAGAAAAACTGAAAACCTTGTAACAAATATGCATGATCAAGCAAAACATTCCCATATTGTCTATGTCCAGAAATTTCCATTCTTAATCTTATGTCCATCCCTTCTCTGTCAATAAGTGGATAGCATACTTCATCATGTACATGAAACCTATTTGGGAAGCTCCTCTCAAACCCATAAGGAATTGTGGTGTGTCACATTGTATTAAGTCTTTCAGAATTGTTTGTCTTTACAATGTTGTCATTGTGTAAATTGTTCTCCTGGTTCTACTCACTTTATTTTGCTTCTGTTCACACTTGAATTGTCATTTTCTCTGAAACTACCCTCTTAGTAATTTCTTATAGAATTCCATTACATTGATGTACTATAGTACATGTGTTCAACCATTTTCCAATTATTATGAAACTCCCTTAGTTTACATTTCTTTGTCACTATAAAAATAACTGCTATAAATATTTTTGTACAAAGGTCCTTTTCTTCTTTCTTTGATAAGACTAAAAATGGTTTTGTGAATCCAAAAAAGACTTTAGGAATATAGTTTTATATTGCCTTCCAGAATGGTTGTAACAGTTCACAGCTCACCAGCGGTGTAATAATATAATTGTTTTCCTGTAATACTTCCATTTTCCCTTTTTGTCTTTGCCAATCTGGAGTCTATGAGGCGGAACCTCAGATTTGCTTCAATTCTCTTTTCTCTAATTATTGAATTTAACAAATATTCTTATAATCAAAAGACTAGAGCTAGAAGGGACCATCTCCATTTCATAAAGGAGAAAACTGAGGTCCAACTAAGTTTAGCGATTTGCTCAGGACCACACAGGTGGTTAATTATCAGAAATGCATTTTTATCCAGGTCCTTCCACTTCAGAGTCAGTGTTCTTTTCATTATGCTGATTCAATTTGAATTCATTTTTTAAGGCATCTGTTTGAAGCATATATAAATTAATTCTGCTATGAGGCCAATGATAGAAATAGTCTTGCAATGATGAGCCTTTAAAATTTTCTATTCCTAGCCTGGGAACCCAATCTGAATCTTTCTTTTGGAGAGGAGACTTGATCCAGGGAACAGATCTGGAACAGAAATTTAGGAAAAATATTTTTATTACTCCTGTTACCTTCCTTTTTGATTTTGGATATAGCACTCAAACTTTCCTGGCCTTAGTAACAAATAAGGATCAAAATATTTGTAACTAATTTTATAATTATCTGTAATAAATCCCTGTGTTTAAATTACATTTCCTGACAGAAATAAGTAACTTTTGTCTGTTCATCAGATTTCCAACACTCCCTCACAATAATTATGACTTTCTAGTCAGAGGTATTGTTTGGAGAAGAGAAGAGCCAGTCAGTATTGAGTTCTCACAGTCTCCTCCATGCAATGGATAGGGGAGAGGTGTTAGCTCTCAGGATATATCTTCCTCTATTAATGCATTGTTGGCAGAGTTGTGAACCAAATCCAAGCATTCTGGAAAGAATTTGGAACTATGCCCAAAGAGCCTTCAAATTGTACATATCCTTTGATCTAGCAATAGTACTATTAGGTCTATATCCCAAAAGTTCATTAAAAAGGGAGAAAAGACCTACATGTACAAAAATATTTAGAACAGCTCTTTTTTGTAATGACAAAGAATTGGAAATTGAAGGGATGTTCATCAAATGGGGAGTAGGTGAATAACTTATGATACTGGAATCCTATTATTCTATAAGAAATGATCAACAGACAGATTTCAGAAAAACTTTGAAAGATGTTCATGAACTTCTGCAAAATGAAGCAAACAGAACCAGGAGAACATTGAAGACAATAATAGCAACATCGTACAACTATCTACTATGGATTACTTATCTCTTCTCAGCAATATAATGATCCAAGACAATTCCAAAGAACTCATGATGTAAAATGCTATTCATATTCAGAGAAAGAAATGACAAAATTTGAATACAGATAGAAACATTCTATTTTAATTTTTTATGTTTTTTTTTCTTTTTGTCTGTTTCTTCTTTGACAACATGACTAATATGGATGATTGCACATACATAGCCTATATCAAACTGCTTAGAGAGAAGAGTGGGAGAAGGGGAGAGAAGAAGGAGAGAGAAAATTTTGATCTCAATTTTTTAAAAAGAAATGAATGTTAAAAATTATCTTTACATGCAATTGAAAAAAAATGAAATTTTACTTAAAAAGGAAAAAAAAAAGGCTATACTTCCCTCCTGATATCCATTTCCTTTGAACAAGGATTAGAGAAACAAAAATATTGGTCTTCATTGTCCCAGAAACAAATTTTCTTCCTCTTCTTTCTTTTCTTACTCTTCTACATTATTCTCCTCTTTTTCCTTTTCTCCTTCTTCTCTTCCTTTTCCTCCTTCTCCTCTTCCTTTTCTGCCTCCTCCTACTCTTTTTCTTCTTTCTTCCTCCTCATCTACTAAATTTTTGCTCACACTGTTCTCGTTGCCTGGAATACAGAATATTCTTACTTATACAATGCCTACCCATCTGTCAGAAATCTGATCTTTGATCAAGAAGATCTGGATTCAAGTCCGTGTCACAGAAAGACACTTCTTTGTGCTTTCTGTCAATTCCCTAATATAATTAACTGCAAAACAAGTGCCAACTTGCATTTCCTCTCTATGTAGTCCCTAAACCAATGAAATAACAGTTCATACCAAAAAAATCCCAACTATACATTTTGATAATTAATTATACTTTACCTATTTTATTTTCTAATGATACCGTGTGTTTAAAGCCTATTAAATCAAAAAAAGTTATGTTTCTCTACAGTAGATATTGGGGCAGCTAGATGGCACAATGAATAGAATGCTAGGCCTGGAGTCAACTCACCTTCCTGAGTTTAAATCTGCCCTCAAGAACTCACTAATTGTGTGGACTGAACAGGTCATTTAACCCCTTTTGCCTCAGTTTCCTTAACTGTAAAATGAGCTA
Source organism: Antechinus flavipes (assembly GCF_016432865.1). Classification (NCBI taxonomy): domain Eukaryota; kingdom Metazoa; phylum Chordata; class Mammalia; order Dasyuromorphia; family Dasyuridae; genus Antechinus; species Antechinus flavipes. The sequence goes on from NC_067403.1 coordinate 138,236,385, forward strand.
GAGAAGGAAAAGGCAAACCATTTCTAGTATCTTTGCCAAAAAAAAAAAAAAAAAAATAGGGTCATGGAGAGTTGGACATGACTGAAAAATGACATAATACAATAAAGACTACTATATACTCCTTTTGGATCCTCCATTGGTGTGCAGCATAATACTGGTCCAAAAAGATGATATTTGAAAGCACATAAATCATTAATATTGTAAGCCCCTTGAGGTCAAAGACTGTTTTTTGTCTCTTTTTTGTATATGTCCCCAGTGCTTAGCACAGTGTTTGGCACACCTTAGGTGTTTAATTGATTGACTGATGAATAGAAATGAGCACTGAATATTTTCCTCCCCACTCCTAATCCTGAAGATTTCTCCCTTTCCCATTTATAACTTATCATGGCCCATTCTATCTTAGGCCCTTTCCTAGGATTCACAGATATTTGGTCACTCAAACTTTTCTGTAACTAAAAATGAATGAGAAGTAGAAAGGAGGAATTTGGATGTTTGGCTTCCCCATCAACCACTGAGGATATAGTATATATATATATATATACTATATCCTCAGTAGTTTATATATATATATATATATATATATATAGCTACCTGATTTGTTTTTGTAGTTAAAACTCACACTGAATCCAAAATCCTTTCAGATTTATGAGCTCATGTTATTTAGCTAATACTGGTGTCCTTTTTCTACTACCCCAATGAATATCATAATTCTGAATTAATCCGGAAACTTTTAAAATATAAAATCTCAACTTTCTGGCTTCCTCTCATCTGCTGTACTTTATTATTTCTTTCCCCCTTTGGACCAGATCTATGATTTCGTTGATAATTGCAACTCCCTAAGAGTACTGTCCATCCACCAATATACAGATAGACTCCAGCTCTTCAATTTGCATTTTTAAAGATTTGCCTGGGGCAGATTGATTAGTACTTGCCCAGAGTTGCATAGCCAATACTTATAAAAGCTGAGATTTGAATTCAGGTCTTGCTGACTTTGAGAGCAGCACTCTGTCTATTATTCTATATCGAGTAGTCTCTCCTATGGGTTAATGTCCTTCTAAGAGAAAAAAAAAAAAAAAAACATGCCCAAACTAATGTCAAAAAATGGAAATGAGACTGTATTCTGTTGGGATCTCTTCTGTTCTCATGAATTAGGATTGTATTTCTAGGTGTGTCTGTGCTTAGATGCCTGGCAATGCTCACTGTTGGCAATTGATTTTTCCATCATTGTCCTGTGGAGACAGAAATACAATTGCTTCCTTTTGGTCTCAAGCCCAAGTTAATTTGGGGGAGATTATGTTTGTCTGTTTCTGTGTGGCAGAGATAGACAGATTGTGTGAATGGTAGGTATGGTTATGGTGATATTGCTATATTATTGTTACTTAATACCTGACCCATCCTCTCTTCATTTTCCTGGGACTGGCATTTGTACTATAATGCCTGGCTTAACGATCCTGAAAATGGAGGTTAGGCTTTAATGAAGAAGGGCTGAATTACTTCCCCTAACTTATCTGATAAGATATTTATCATATTATCCCTCCATTCTACCATAAGCGTTCCTGTTTCTCTAAGGGCTTGTTGTAATTATACAATTGACTTTCTGTTCAGTTGTTGGGTTTTTTTTTTAATCAATTGGGAATTCTGGGTAACTTGATTTTGTGTCAAGTTTTGGCAGTAGCTTTAATGGAGAATGTGAAGTTTCCTCTGGTAGTCTACATATGAGATTGAAAGTTCTGTGTAAAGCTTCATTGATTCATACTCTCAATTAGTGATATTTGTGAATTTTGGGCTGAAAAAATAGTGACCATTTTAAAACTTGTGTTAGAATGGAGATAGAACATGACTTCTTGTGCTATGGTCCATGACATTTTTTGCCTTTTTTTTTTTTTTTAAGGATAATTGCATTTTAATATAGTAGGTTTTTTTCATAATTCTATGTATTTTATGCTACACACTTAAAAAATATTATTCTGAGAAGGAACTCATAGCTTTTTTAGATTGCCAAAGGGGTCTATAATATCAAAAAAAGAGAGAATAAGTCCTGATTTGTGACACACAGACTAGTAGCAATGACACAGGAAAGAAGAAAAAATATCAGTAGAGATCCTTCAATAATAAGCAGAAAGCAAAATCAAAGGATAAAAACTATCAATAAAATCCACAATTTCAGATGTCTGCCAGATTTGAACTCCACTTTTCCAGAGTTCACTTTAAATACAAAATAACATGGTTACTTCGTTAGTTGGTTAAATAAAAACAACCAATATAGTGACCATGTCTAAAAGTATAGGCAAGATTCTGCTCCCACCCATCTGCCAAGATAAAGGGATGCTTCATCATCTATTCTACACAAGCAAGACTGATGATAATAATCACTCAACAACTCTGGCCATTACAACTTCTCTGAGTTCAGCTCCCTCATATTCTTTTATTGCACATTATTATAATAATTGTATAGATTATTCTGCTGATTCATTTATATATCTTTATACAGATTTTCTTTTATGTATCTGAATTCTTCCTATAATACTGTCTTCCTTTGTTTTAGGTACTGCTGTTCTTATGCCTACAGAGATATATCAAGATCATTGTATTGATTATCCAACAAGGGAGTTTAGGAGTAACATGTTCAAAGGGAAAGGTAATCACACTGTCATGTTAGGATCATCAGAGATATATCTCTTCCAGTCTTTTCTTGAATTATCTATTTAGGCCCAGCAAAAAATAGTTCAAGCAGAGGTACCAGTTGATATTCATATTTATCATATTTTTTACTCCATAATAATATTCTACTACATTCAGAAACCAGTTTGTTTAATCATTCTTTAACCCATGATCACCAATTTTGTCTCTAAATATCTAAGAAGCCCTTTATGATAAAAGATAATTTCTATGAGAATATTCAGAAACAGACTGAATTAACACAGTGAAGAATAGAACACCAACAAAGGTAGAAATACTAGCAATATTGTCATGGAATATCCTGGGGTAGTTGGGTGATATGATAGATAGAGTGCCAGCCCTGGAATGAGAAAGATTCATCTTTCTGAGTTCAAATCTGGTTTTAGACACTTATATGGTTGTGGACAAGTTATTTAAGCCTGTTTGCCTTAGTTCCTCATCTGTAAAATGAGCTGGGGGAGGAAATGGCACCACTCTAGTCCTTTGCCAAGAAAATCCCCAATGGGATCACAAAGAGTCAAGACACAAATGAATGACAACATACTACAGAACAGTTAAACAGAAAGAAGAAAAAGATGGGGTGGGCAATTTGGGAATGGGTCCTCAGCCTAACACAGATACAGTAGTGATGAGGATCTTCAATTATCTGGATAACTAATACAAGCTTGGCTTGCTTTGGTGATAATTTTATTCTTCAAAAGGTTTAAGAATTAGAGGAACTATTATCTCAAACCTTATTCTGATAAATGGGGAGAAGTAGTAGCTGAAATAAAAATGATGAGACTCATATTAAAAAATAAAAATGGAGGGGCAGGTAGGTGGCACAGTAGATGGAATACCAGCCCTAAAGTCAGGAGGAACTGAGTTCAAATCTAATCTCAGACTTTAAAACTTTCTAGCTGTGTGACCCTGGGCAAGTCACTTAACTCCAATTGCCTCAGCAAGAAAAAAACAAAACAAAAAAACTTAGAAAAATAAAAATGGAAGTAATTCACCATCAGTTGAATGTTACAATATATGCAATGTCCCACATTCATGCTCCCCCACCTCTCTACAAAGAATTTTCCTCCTCTCCTTTTTTGGGGGCAATTTTAGTCTTTAAAGTTATGCAGCATTCAGTTTTGGTTTTGTTCTAAAAATCTGTTCTTTCCATTCACATCATTGTGGTCGTTTTGTATACTGCTTTTCTGGTTCTGCTTGCATTACTATAAATAAGTGACAATCCAACAGCCCGTTGCATTGACCCAAGAGATCTGAGGCTTAGCATATTTCCATTTCTACTAAAGGGTCCCACTGCTCTGAATGCATCACTTGCAAGTGGCAACCAGACTCAGGCCTAGTGAAATTACAAACTCATTAGTCTTGAATCTTTTAGTTTATTATGTCCCTCTTAAAAATCCTGGGGAAAATTTTCTTGAATCTTAGATTTGTTTCATGCCTATTGTTTCTCCTAAATGGGAAGTAAAAGCATAACACACAATATGAATTAGTTATAGTGTATTTCCTACACATATAAGAAATACTTAATATAAAATGATCTCATATTGACAAAACTTATGATTATTGTTATTTTATATCTGTCTCTCTATATCTATCACTATATTCTTCAGAGAAATGGAAACAACATAACCAGATGATGCATTTAGTGGGATTGCTGAATTTGCTCTGCATGTCTTCTGCAATGGAGTTCAGGAGAGGTGAGATACTTCCCTTAATGGGATTATCTTTTCCAATGTAGAAATTTCCTTTGATATCTTGACCAAGAGATCTTTGATCTCTGATTATCTCTGAGATGACACATATATCTCAGGCTTGCTAGTCAGTCACCTTTAATCAGCAAAGAACAATTACTGAAGAAGTAGCTCCAAACTAAAGCACAATCTTGCCTACATAGCATATGTTTTACCTATTATGTGCTTATGGTTTACTATTTCTTCTGGGGTAGGGGAAAGAGTAGCCATTCCCCCCATTTCTCACAGTAGCACTACTTGCCATAAGGAGAGTCAAAAGTAATAGGGTTACATTATAATATATTATAATAGGATCACACACTGTCTCCTAACTGTCCACTGAGATACTGTCTCTTCCTATTCACCAAATGTCCAGTTCCTTTAGTATTTATGTTATACATGTACAAAAAGGAGCTGTCAGGAGTTTCCTTATCTTTAAAATGCCTCTTTGCTGTTGAGCACATACTGTCCTCTAGAAATTTGTCCTCCTAAGGGGTTGTGATTTCATTGGTATAAGGCGCTTCCTCTGAAGGACTTCCTCTATCAACTTAAGATGCCCTCTCTATTACAGCCTGGGACACCAAGATAAGTGACTTGCCCAAAGTCACACAGCCAGTATATGTCAGAAGCGGGACTTGAATGCAGGTCTTGGTTATAAGGACAGATTTCTATCCACCATGCCAAGTTGTCTCTATAGTCTTCCCAAGTTTCTGTGAATTTTTCATATATACCATTTTTCTTATGGCAGAGTAATCAATATTCTTATATTCCTATATCACAATATCTTTAGCCATTTGACAATTGATGAAAATCTTCTTTGTTTCCAGTTTTTTACTACTATGAACAAATGTTTATGTATTATTGCAAGATGAATGGAATCTTCCATTTGCTACAAAAAAAGTGCTGCAAGGGAATGTCTGGGCTTATAAGGGACCTTTCTTTTTATTTTTCTCCTTCCTGGGTTATGTCCTTAGCAGCAGGATTTCTAAGTCAAAGTATATATCATAGATTAAAAAAGCAAAACATGGTAAATGAATTCAGGAAACACTTGGCTTTGTTTCTAGCCTCCTTCAGAGAGATCCCTTTCTTTGTACAAACCACCCCTCACTCCCTCAAAAAAACCCACATAATTGCTTTTTTATTTACTTTGGTCACAAATATTAGGTTATCCAAGAATACACACACACACACACACACAAACACACACACACACACACACACACACACATTCTCTGCAGAATTGTTTATTGCAACTACTTCACCCAAAGAAACTTTGTGATAATTGAAAAATCAATTTAGCAGGACATTAGGCACCTAACTGGGGATCTTTGGGAAATGTTTTCTCACTGAAAGGCTGGATGGACTATTTTCATATTTTAATGATTTTCTTCTAAAGGGCACTGTTTGCTCAAAGGGTCACAAATGTAATTTTTTTTTCTTAGAAGACTTTACTTTTAACTGTTCCTAAGAATTGCCATTTGGGAAACAGTTTTGTGGAATCTTAGAATGCATTGGAAATATCTCAAAAGTCATGTCTTCCTTGCAGATGAAGAAGTGGAGGCTCAAGGTATAGGCATCAGAGGTGAGATTTGAACAGGTCTTCAGAATTCAGACCCCATGCTCATTCCATTGTTTTTGAAGTAGACCAGATGTCAGCAGAATAGATGTGGATAGACATGTGCAGGTCAACTCCACTAAGTATTTGTATGAGGAATAATCACAATTGGTTCAGAATGTCTATGGAGAAGAGGCTATGATAGGACTGATTAGCAGTGGAATTGCCCAGGCTATGCTTCTTTCCAGGCTGACATCAGCCTGGCCAAATACTTTTGTCAGATTATGGGAATTAGTTACCAATGCCATCACCATGTGACAGTACTATGTCCATTGGGGCAGAAGGTCCAAGTCAGCATAGTCGGGAAAGTTTCTTATCAGGACCTCTTTATACCAGTGAAATAGCAAATTTGGTCCCATCTCATTCCCAGTCTTCATCTTATACTGCTTGTTAATGTTCCACAGGTACTGTTTAACTATCTTGAAGTCCTTTAACAATGGCCTCCTCTTCACTAAAAAATAATTTCCTAAAAACACCTTCAGGAGAGATTTTAATGAGGATGTAAAGCAATGTCAAAATGTAGATTGTGAGCCAAGAAGGGCAGAACCAGAAGCAAAATACCACTTTTTTTTGTCTGAGAAGTGAATATGACCTGACAGTTTAACCTAGTATGAAATTCTAGTTTTTTCTATTCCTTGGAGAGCAAATAAAAATTATTAAGTGCTGGGGAAGTCAATTCTTAATTCATTTTCCAGGCCCAGAAAAACTGTAATTGTCTCTTCAACTCCTTCCTTAGTATGGAAGGGGCTGCTTTTCTAACTTCTCATTGAAAAATGAGCAAGGAGGTATATGGTACCCTTTCTCCTAATGTCAAAGAAAAAAAATCTATTATCATAAGAAAAAAATGTAGTTTTTTAAAGAATCCTTTATAAAGCTGAACTCTGGAAAGACTCAAAAAGCTTAATTGAGCAATTAATGGAGGAAAGTATATATGTCTATAAAGTCTTAAGTAAGTATTGGATTGAATTTGTAATTTCATTGATATAAGCTCCATATTGACATAAAATTTTATTTTAATATATGTTAAGTCTTACAGATGATAGTAAGCATTGAAATGTCTATAGACATTTGAATTCTTTTTTTTTTAACAGTTTAAACAGATATGTTTAAGCATATCTCCACTTATTTTACTTAATGGTATTTTATTTTTTCAATTACATGTAAAAATAGTTTTCAACATTCACTCCTATAAGATTTTGACTTCCAAATTTTTTCTCCCTTCCTTTCTTATCTTCCCTCTCTCCAAGATAATAAGCAATCTGATATAGATTATACATGTGCAATATTTTTAAACATATTTCCATAATTGTCAGGCTGTGAAAGAAAAATCAGAACAAAAGGGAAAAACCACAAGAAAGAAAAAGCAAATAACAACAAAAAAGATGAAAATAGTATGGATTGATCTTCATTGAGTCTCCATACTTCTCTCTCTGGATGTGGAGGACATTTTCTTTTTCTTTTTCTTTTTTTTAAATAATTATAACTTTTTTATTGACAGTACATATGCATGGGTAATTTTTTACAACATTATCTCTTGCACTCACTTCTGTTCCAATTTTTCCCTTCTCTCCCTCTACTTCCTCCCCTAGGTGGCAAGATGTTAAATATGTTATAGTATATCCTAGATACAATATATGTTTGCAGAACCGAACAATTCTCTTGTTGCACAGGAAGAATTGGATTCAGAAGGTAAAAATAACCTGAGAAGAAAAACAAAAATGCAAACAGCTTACACTCATTTCCCAGTGTTCCTTCTCTGGGTGTAGCTGCTTCTGTCCATCATTGATCAATTAGAACTGAATTAGATCTTCTCTTTGTCAAAGAAATCCACTTCCATTAGAATACATCCTCATACAGTATCATTGTTGAGGCATATAATGATCTCCTGGTTCTGCTCATTTCACTCAGCATCAGTTCATGTAAGTCTCGCCAGTCCTCTCTGTATTCATCCTGCTGGTCATTTCTTACAGAACAATAATATTCCATAACATTCATATACCACAATTTACCCAGCCATTCTCCAATTGATGGGCATCCATTCATTTTCTAGTTTCTAGCCACTACAAAAAGGGCTGCCACAAACATTTTGGCACATACAGGTCCCTTTCCCTTCTTTAGTATCTCTTGGGGTATAAGCCCAGTAGAAACACTGCTGGATCAAAGGGTATGCACAGTTTGATAACTTTTGGGGCATAATTCCAGATTGCTCTCCAGAATGGTTGGATTCGTTCACAACTCCACCAACAATGTGTTGACACTGGAGGGCATTTTCCATTCAAAATCTATTGGAATTGTCTTGGATCACCATATTGCTGAGAAGAGGTAAGTCTATTAATCATCACATAATCTTCTTTGTACTGTATACAATGTTTTCCTAGTTCTGCTCACTTCACTCAGCATCAGTTCATATAAGTCTTTCTAGGTTTTTCTGAAATCATCCTGCTTATCATTTCTTATAAAGCAATAATATTCCCCTACATTTATATATCATAACTTATTTAGCCATTTCCCATTTGATGGGCATCCCCTCAATTTTCAATTCCTTGCCACCACAAAAAAAAAAAAAAAAACCCGCTACAAAACATTTTCACACAAGTGGGTCCTTTTCCTTCTTTTATGATCTCTTTGACTCAGTAGCCATATATACCTTTGAATTCTTACAGAAGTCTCCTAAAATATTTATAGTTATCTTATAATTAGAATTTATATAGTTATTATATAATTTTATAGTTAGAGTTTTCATAATTTTAGGAAGAAAAAATTATATTTTATATAGTTATATACATTTTAATTTGCAGATTTGAGAGACAAAAATTATCAATGTAGTTATTGTATGCATTTAATGAATTAATCTGAAATAATATTATGAAAAGTAATTACCCTGTGGATTTATGACACATTTATTGCTGTTTTGAAAGGAAGTTATGGAACAAAAAACAATGGGAACCACTGATATAGGAAACTCCCTTTATTAGTAGAGATCAACACCTTCCTTTACAATTTATGATCTTAAAGAATTTCCAAAGTACATGTTTCAGAATTTGAGAGCCATAAAGGACATCAGAAGATTTCCTTTTATCATGTACTCGACTTTTAGCTTGGAACCAGCACTGGCTTGCCCAAACCATGCTCCATATAACTGCTGAAATAATTTTCCTAACCTAAATAAAGCAATAATTTTCTTTATGTTCTTGAGAATCTTGTTTTTCCTTGTGATGACATGAGAAATTGTCTTTGTTGGGTAATGCACATGAATAATGGGTAGATAGAATATTTATTAAATTCTTATTTTGCATGCTGGAGATATAAACCAGTAGGACAAGACTCATCTTTCCAAATTCAAATCTGGCCTCAGCACTTATTAGCTGCATGACCCTGAGTAAGTCACTTTATCCTATTTGCCTGAGTTTTCTCATCTGTAAAATGAACTAGAGAAGAAAATGGAAAAGTACTCTAGGATCTTTGCTAAGAAAACCTCCAAGAGGATCACAAAGGGTGACTGAATAATAGCAATCTCTGGCTTCATAGAGTTTACTTTTCTAAAGGAAAAAGACAACACATACTTCAAAACAAATCTTTCTAGGTTGGAAAGGTAACTGTTGAGGAGATAGAAAAGCCCTCAGCAAATGAGCAAGGAGTGAAATGAGCATGACTAGGATAAATTAATGTTATATTTCCACCTATATTTTCTCAAAGCTTATTGCTTGTTACTTTGATTCAACTATTGGTGGCTATGAATAAATGAAACATGTTTACATGTTTGAGTTTTGTGTGTTACGCTCAAGGGTATGTTAGTAAATGCTGAACAATCAGGTCTGACAAAAGACACACTTTTCGATTTAATCTGCATTAGCATTTTCTCCATCACTTTTAAATGTATAGACAATCAACAAAGCAATAAATGAAACTGTATTTGTACTATTTGTCAATTTCTTAGGTGTAAACGAATTTTCTGAGAACACTGAAAATTTAACGCTTATTTTCCAGAGCTGGTTGGAGCTAAACTCAGCAAAACACCTACTTGAACTTCTTGTGAAGAGAGGGGCAAGTGTAGTACGTGTAAGCAGACTGGGAAATATATCTCCTCCCTGCTTGGGAAGAGGAGGATCCTTGGGGGAATGGGAAACTGGAAGGGAAAGGAGACCGTCCCTGCAGTGCTACTGTAAAGTCATGCCATCCTAGGGACATCCTTTTCACTGGCTTTGATCCTAAAGAATTTGCCTTTCCTTTAAAACTTTCTGGAGGCTAAGTATTAGTCAGGGGAAAAAAGGATTAACTCTATGACTGCTGAAGTCCCTTCCAGTAGTAACACTCTCAGGGTGAGTTCAATTTTAGAGTAAAGAAGTGACTGAAAAATAATTAATGGCTTCTAGTTACTGTCATTTTGTGAAATCTTCATAAAGTTCAGCTAAGTGGTTTTGTAAGTGGAAACTGAGTCAGGAGTCAGAAAGACTCTAGCCTCAGGATCTCCCTAAGCTACAAAACTTTGGGCACGTCACAATATCTGCTTCAGCTTCCTCAATGGTAGGAATGGGATAACAATAGCACCCAGGGCAATTGTGAAGATTAAATGAGATGATATTTGTAAAGCACAGGACCCGGCACTTAATAAATGTTTATTCTGTCCCTTGTGAAATCCTCCTTAGATGAAATCCAAGTGTCAGTGCATTTGTAGCATCTTGAAATTGTTTTATCTTGATTTGTCTAATGTTTTCTCAGTTTATTTCTAATCTACTTATGGAGACTATTACAGCCCTACTTTTCTGGGGGAACTGTTACAGGAAGTCCAATTCTTCCTACCTTTCAAAATTAACAGCCATCAACCTGGAATAGAGGTAAGAAGAAATTTGATTCCCTCTCTTCCCCCTCCCAAGGGCAAGTCCCTCAATCACCAACCAACATACCACCAAGGTACCTGGACTCAGCAGTGCCAGATTTTTTCAGTCAAACCCAATAGTTTCCTATATGGCACCATTCAATTAATTTAGTGACAAAAGTATATCATGCTTCTTAAATTAGTTAAGGATTTGTTAAAGACTACCTAGTTTATACAATTGATTGGTTGTGTTGAGTAATCTGATTGGCATTTTCCATTTCTATTCTCATATGTATATCTATATTTGTATATAGATTAATACATATATACATGTATTTGTATATATATATATATATTATATATATATATATATATATATATGACAAAGATATACACACACTTTTGTTTGCTTTTCAGTCATCTTCAGTCACGCTTGATTCTTTGTGAACCCATTTGGGGTATTCATGGCAAAAATAAGAGAGTGTCTTGCCATTTCTTTCTCCAGCACATTTTACAGATGAAAAAACTGAGGCAAACAGAGTTAAGTGACTTGGCCAGGGTCACATAGCTAATAAGTGTCTGAGACTGTATTTAAACTCAGGCAGATGAGTCTTTCTTATTCCAGGCCTAGCACTCTATCTAGTATACCACCTAGCTGATGATATACATACTTACATATGTATATACATAAATATATGTACATTTGTATGTATTACAAGTTTTCCCCTTTTTAAAGGAAAGTGGCCTGTCTAGAAGGATCACTGTATTTTGAATTAGAAGACCCAAGTTGGTGGCAGGGTCTGACATTTAAAGTCTATATGACCTCAACAACTGCTTTGAGCCTTCATTTTACCTATATAAATGAGAGTGTTTTAATATTTGATTGTTCTAGTTAAATGCTTTCATTGTCTACCCCAAGTGTTGTCTTGTGGATCAAATGAGATCATGTTTGTAAAATACTGTGTATACAGCACAGTATGTTTATGAATATGATCATCCATGTTAAGTTATTGGGAGCAGTTTTCATTTTCACCATTTTATGGATGAGAAATGGACAAACAATAATCAGTTTTTCCTTTCTTGTTGGTTTCCCTTACTTTCGTGGATATCAACAGAAAAAGAAAAAAAAATATTACAAGACAATTTAGAGGCTTTTAGATACTTGGAGACTAATCCATTGGGGATAATAAAAAACAAGAGGTCAGCTTTGGTGCTCCACACTACTTAAGCAAACTTAATACTCTGAATGTCCCTACTTTCAGTTTTTTTTAAAGCATTTTCCTCTTTTAATTTGTATTTTGAATTCTGCTTCGGAGAAGTATTAGCTATGTGACCTTAGGCTAAACTTCATTTAGCCTCAGTATCCTCATCTGAAAAAATGGGGATAGTAATAGTGTTCACCATAAAAAGTTGTTGTTGAGAATTAAATGAGATGATATGAAGTGCTTTGCAAATCTAAAAGCAACATATAAATGCTTCTTCTTGTTATTTTATTTAGATAAACTTTTGGAGATTTGCTCTACTTTAAGTCTTTGCCACCCTTATAATGGTGATAGGAAATGATTCAGGGATTCAGGAGACAAGGGAGAAGCTAATAAATTTTGCAACATCGCTAAGACATAAATGGTGGGATGTAATGTTCAAGCTAGCTTTCTGGAGGACCTTGGATCAGCCTGAGTCCTTGGTCTTAGTGGAGAAATGATGAAGGCAGGACAGACACCACGAGGCTGGTCAAAAATGGAATGTCTCATTTCCAGTCCTTCTTAGCCCTTAAATACCTTATTGTAATTACATCATTGCAGCATATTGATTATGTATGAACTAGAGAATCATTATATCACCATGCTAAGTATTAAGTATATGTATACTAGAAAAATATCATCTCATCAATTCCACTGAGTTAACACCTTGTTGTAAATATACTTCTCCAGAGTTAAGGCCTTTTACAATGTGACTGCCTACTTCCAGTTCCATCACAAATTCCAGTCCCTGATGATCATGATTGCTTTGACCTTATTTTAATTGGAAGGTGAGAAGAAGGATAATTGGAAAGACAGGATTGGAAAATGACATTCACCAAAAACCTAAATTCTCTAGGAATCAGCCTGGCTTTGGGGCTACTGAAAATAAATGTAGATTTTTCTAAAGAAGGCTTAAACTGGTATTTATCGGAGGTTCAAAATTTAACTTTGTTTAAAGGGTTAAAGAGATTAAAGGAGAAAAAGGACATGCTCAAATCTCCTAGTGATATTTTATTTAAGCAAAAATAATTTGAGATATGTGGTCCCTTGGGTCAGCTCCCCTTTATTTCGTTATACAGAATTACTTGAGAAAGCTAAGCAGATTGCAATAGTGATTCTAAGTCACTTGAAAGCCCTGTAATGGCCCAGTGATATGTCTTAATGATATTTGTCTACCAGCAGCTAGATCCTTTTTTTTTCCTTAATAACTTGGTGATCTTGAGCAAGTCAAGTATCTAATCCTTCATTTCCTATCTATAAAATAAGGTAGTTGGACCAGATAACTTCTAGGTTTCCCTTTGGCTCTAAATCTTTCTGGATAAATGGACTTATAATGATTTCATATCTAGACCCACTTCTTTGTTTTTTCTTTGGAGCAACTTATTTTAAAGACATGGAATCCCCCATATACCTGTACAAAAGATTACAATTAATCACTATTATTTTCCTGAAATCCTTGTGTGTGAGTGAACTGATTTGGGGCAACTTCAGATAGTATTTAGCGTTATTGCTCATCCTAAGAGCCGAAATGTATTGATCCAGACAAGATAGGTTTGTTTATTTCCTCCTGTCCTAATGTGCAGCAGTTATGGTATGGCCTTCTTGCCTTCTGGTTTGGTTACTTTATGTTTCAAAAAGACATGTGATTTTCCATATTATTAGGAATAAATTCTTTGCAAGAAAAGAATCTTAGTTTTCTGAGTATAATGACCATATGATTATAGACCTAGAGAATGCAAACCTGAGAATACCATATAAATGTTAGTTATTATTATTATTATTACTATTATTATCACTGGGGGAAAGAATGCTAGTTAACTAGTCTAACCTTCTCATTTTACATATGAGGAAACTGAGGCCCAGAGAGAAATTAGTGACTTGTGCAAGGTCACACAACTGATAAATAGTCAAAGAGAGATAGTAACTCAGCTTCTTTGGCTCCAAAAATACTTCTTTTTCATACTGTCATTCCCATTAGCAGGGGTCCTCGAACTTTTTAAATAAGAGGCCAGTTCACTGTTCCTCAGACTGTTGGAGGGCTGGACTATAGTAAAAACAAAAACTTTGTTTTGTGGGCCTTTACATAAAGAAACTTCGTGGCCCTGGGTGAGGGGGATAAACGTCCTCAGCTGCCGCATCTGGCCCGCAGGCCGTAGTTTGAGGACCCCTGCTTAGAGTATCAAGAATTTGAATTAAATACAGCTGGGGGTTAAAGTGGCTATGGAGTAGACTTGGAGTCAAGAAGACCTGAGTCTGAGTATTATGTCAAATACTTACTAGTTGTGTGATTCTGGGTCAATCATTTCATCTCTCTGAGTCTCAGTTTCTTTATCTGTAAAATGGGGATAACAATATCATCTACTTCCCAGGATTGTCACAAAAATCTACTGAGATAATGCAGATACATACAGGATATATGGAACCTTCATATTCAGGTCAAATGTCTGAGCACCCAGAGGAATCCAAATCATGGTTGGTTTTTGTGCCTCCTCTCAAGATTCTAGATGAATTCCCTTCTCCTTTCACACACACACACACACACACACACACACACACACACACACACCCTTTGTCCTACTTATGTCTTGTGTTACCACAGCAGTACTCGGGATGCTTTCCATAAAGATTCCATCTACATTACATGTTGGCAAGATCACTGATCTGAACCAAAAAATAAAAGCATGACCAAAATTAGAATTATTCTTTGTGATCTTTAGTATAAAAGAAAGATCTTTTCTTAGAATGATCTTCCCTTTCCTATCTAAGAATGCCAATCTTCTACCCTCAAAGCCAAGGTCCTCTGAGATGAAACTTTCCATGATTATTCTAGTCAACAATTATTTCCTTCGTCTTCTTAATTCTTATAGTCATTTATAGCCTGAACTATCTAGCTCCTCATCATATTCTGTCTTGATTCTGATTATTTCATATCAGTGCGATGTCAGAGATAAAATACTGAACTTGAAGCTTAAGATCTGAGTAGAAAGTTTGGGGTTATGATCTGATCATTTCTTTCTTTCTTTCTTTCTTCCTTTCTTTCTTTCTTTCTTTCTTTTTTTTTTTTTTTTTTTTTTTTTTTGATGACACAGTTGAGGTTAAGTGACTTGCTCAGGGTCACATAGCTAGTACATGTTAAGTGTTTGAGATTTAAGATTTGAATTCAGGTCCTGACTTCAAGGCTAGATCTCTACCTACTGTGCTATTTAGCTGCTCCTGATCTGATAATTTCTAACCAGACTTAAGCACCATATCTTTAATTTCTTTAGCCATAGAACCAAGGTTTCTCCACAGTAAATAGTTTTTCCTATCCTCAATTGTCTTGACTTTTGTCCTACCACAAGACTTCAATGTCTCAGGAATAGTGAGGATGAAGATTTTGTGCAAATTTGCCTCTTCAAAAACAAATAATGGAAAAAAATCAACAGTCTTTCCTAAAAGTTTACCTTACCTAGGGGCCAAGATAAACCTCTTTTTGTTAACTGGTCAATAACCTGTGAATGTCTCATTTATTTCCAACAGTGAACTTGAACTAATAGAGTACTATGGTCAGGCTCATCCCTGACATCCTCTCAGCACATACCACAATGATAAGTTGAGGAACATTCATCTTTCTCACTTCCCATTTTGAAAGTGTGATACTAATTATGTTAGAATTCCATGGGCAAAAATACTATTAATTCATGTAAAGGTTAGGTTTACCCCTGGCAACAGTATCAAGACATCTAGGGAAATTTCCACTATCATCATATCTTTCTTATGCTTGTTAATTTTGCTTCCCTGCTTTAAGTAAAATTGTGATAGTAAGATTTAAAGGATTAATATTCATATTCATTAATTATTATGAATTTTACAGCTCTGTGTTAGCTTTGGGAGCTGAGGCACTCCAGTTTGGCTTAAGGACAGAGTATAATGACCATAGAGAACAATAGTGATTTTGGATCAGGTCTCTATGTCATTTCCCAATCATCTCCTCACCTTCCAGCCTGTTCTCTAGCTATTATATTCATCTCCATGCCCTAGCCCACTTCAGTTTTAGACTCTGCTCCTGGGTTCCCCAACTTTGACAAGTAAGTTGTTTTCCCCTTATATTACTGAAAATTTATTTTGTACCTATCTCTATCACATGCTTCAAGGAAGCTTTGCTTCCAGCTTCTTTGTGTCATTTTGTCTCATTAGAATATAAGCTTCCTAAAGTCTAGAATTTTCATTATTTCCTTTATTTGTATCCCTAGCTCACTGAGCAGTACCTGGTGCACAAAAAGTATATACTAAATGCTTTAGCTATCCTCCTACTAGAGTCACATCATAAAAATGATTTGCCTCTAAATTTAGCTCATGAAATCTAGAACTACTAAGGACAGTAGGGATAATCTAATCCAAGTCCTTCATTTTACATATAAGGAAATTGAGGTCCAGAGAAGTTGTGGTTTTTTGAAGAGAACCAAAGACATCATGGATAATGTCTTGACTTGCTCATGATATGTATTTAAGTGAGGCAGAGATGGACAGTTATCAGCCTCAATCTCTTCCACTCATTGAATTCCAGTGTCAAGATAAAGGTTAAGATGATGGCTGTGGTTCAGAATGAGTGGATGACCACACTCTAAGCATTTCACTAGCACCTACTTCAGCCATCTTCATGGACATTGGAATAAACTGTTTTCATTCTCCTGTTCCATCAGGAGAATTCTGACATGCTTTAGGTAGACATCCCCTTAATTCGCTGGGTTGGAGGCCCATTGGTTACTCTCAAACTGGTTCAGCTCAACTTCCAAGATGGTTTACTAGGGTGTAACTGCTGTCCATGTGGAGCCACAGGTGATAGCTGAATGCCAAGTAGACAGGAAAGATGAATGAGCAAACTTGAGAAGGAATTAGTGTCTTCAAACAAAAGATGCTTGTTTGTCCTGAACACTCCATATACTCCAAGAAAAGTGAAGCAGTTAAGAGTAGAAGTCTTCAAATTCAAACCACAAATTATCCTAATTATAATTTAGGCACCCTAAAGAAAATATTTTAGTTCAAGATTTTAGCTCAAATACAACAAACCCTTATAAGGCAAAGAATCCATTAAGTAAATGAGATATTCATATGTGGTATCTACTGATGGTCTCAGTTCACTGCTGTGCTTATTAAGTCAGAGAATCCAAATCCTGCCTTTTAGGACAAAAGGGCCATATGATCTAGCTTCTAAGTCTCCTGAAATTTACTTGGCATACTTAAATTTGTGTTAGAAAACTGGAAATGTTTTCAACCTTCTCATAATAGGTTCCTGTTTTATGTCTGATTATTAAAGAACAATATCTGAATGTTGCAGGTGCTGTGTACTCTGAAGACTTAAAGAAGAGCAAAGTTGTTTTTAATTTGACCAGATAAATTTATGAGCTTAGAAAATGAAGCACAGGGAGACCCAAATACAATAAAGGTTAGGACTGAATATGTTTCTGTCCAGAATTATTTGTTGTTGGGTCCTTTCTTATGGATTCTAAGACTACTTTTCTCCTGCATTTGACTTCTTACTTTCATTATAAAATGGTCATTGTTACTGTCAAAATCTTCCTAGTAAAGTGCTCAATGTCTTTCTGGGATGAAAGCATAATGTGAATGAAAACTTACCCTCTTGCTCATTTATAATGTAACTTATCTCTACTTACTGTTTAGGTTTATGTTCCTAGGTTGTCTGTTGACAGACAGCAGTAATAACAACAACAATAAAATACATGAATAAAAGAAGGATTTGTTATTCTTGTAAATATGGAAGATAGGCAGTTAGGTGGCCCTGTAGATAGAATTCTGGATCTGGAGTTAGGAATACGTGAGTTCAAATCAGAGGGTACTAGTGTGTGATCATGGGCAAAGCATTTGCCCTGTGTTTGCCTTGGTTCCCTACAGTAAAATAAGGTAACAGGATTGTTGTGAAGATTCAATTCGCAAAACACTCAGCAGAAT
Organism: Antechinus flavipes; assembly: GCF_016432865.1. Lineage (NCBI taxonomy): Eukaryota > Metazoa > Chordata > Mammalia > Dasyuromorphia > Dasyuridae > Antechinus > Antechinus flavipes. Next base: position 138,254,415 of record NC_067403.1, read on the forward strand.
ATCTAGCATGTGATAAACATTTAATCAATGCTTATTTCTTTCCTTTCTCCCATCCTCCATAATCTCAGATAATATCCTGCTTATGACTCAGAAGGTAATAGAATTTAACTAAGCAGTTATTTGGTATATGTAGAGGCAAAATGACGTGTCCAGCTCCAAAGCAGAATTTGAATCCATATCTTCTTAATTTTAGGGCTACATACTATATGAAGCCCAAAGAGATTAAAAATGACTTGTGATGATCACATAGCTGTTTAGTGACAGAAAAAGAATTTGAACTGATATCCACTTGATTTCAAGCCCATCATACTAAATACTATGATTCTATAGTAATAATGATGATACAGCATCAAAAATCATCATTGTACAGGGTACCTGGATGAATGGTAACTGAAAGCACCAAAACTTTGAAAAATTGTTATTTGTATAATGTAATGTTTGTTACCTGGTAATGTGTACATTCACATAAGTTTGTCTAAATAAACTCACAGGAAGACATGAATACATATCTTTGAAATCATGTTTACCCATTTCCAAAGACGTCTAGGATTTCTGCCTAGAAAGGAGCCCGAACTGAGACCATGAAACTGGCCATTCTGTTCTTTTCAGAAAGAGAGCACCAAAATGAAATTATATTTATTTGTCTCTCTAAATGATGCTAGTCTAGAGTAAATGAATTTTCGGTTTCAAGACTCTTTCTTAATATTGTCCCTTAAAGGGGAAAGGGAGTCCCAAGCTTTTATCTGAAGTCTTAACTTCCCTTCCCTCTATTAGTTAACATGGTGAATAATAAAGTCATTTAAGCCCAAAGCAAAAAGAAGTCAGAGCAGTTACACAGATTAAATACGGTATACTAGATAGCATACAAAGTAAATAATTTCTCTTATTGGGCATGAAATAACTCAACCAAAAGAGAATCTCCAATCGTGAGAAGGGAAAATTCCCTTAAGTCTCTAGGGAGATGTTGGGTCTGGAATTACCAAACTAAGGGAACTCTTAGCCTCTTCTTCCTCAATTCCCAACCAAGGTGCAAGTTAAATGTACCAAAGAAAAAAGCAGGGAGCACCATTATGATTATAGAAGTGGTTTAATAAATATAATGAATTATTTACATAAGGATTGTTTAGGGGTGACTGCCAGACAATTCACTGGATCTCAGATCCCTGCCATGCAGTAGCCAATGGAGCCCTGCAAAGACCTTCAAAAAGTCCCATGGTAATTACAGAAATCAAACAAAGGGAGCTGCAAAGCATCAATACATATGTCTTTAGGGATTTGCATTATGCTTAGCAAGCAGTTCTAATTTTGGGTCTGGGTCCCAAGACTCAATGTCACACCAGTATCATTGGCTGAATGCCTGGACACCCAAGACTATGTGGTGGACACAACGAAGTCTGTGTTATGGTTACTGTGTCCTTGTTATGTTTGCTATAGCTTCTACGTGGTTACCATATGCTTGTTATTGTTTTCAACCCAACAAGGATCCCACAAGGTCATGTATTGTTTAGATTGAATAAGTTTCCAGGTACATACAAGGTTATTTGCTAGGCAGAGTATTCTTTTCTTTTGTTTTCTTTTTTATTATTATTATAGCTTTTTATTTACAAGATATATGCATGGGCAATTTTTCAGCACTGACAATTGCAAAACCTTTCGTTCCAATTTTTCCCCTCCTTTCCCCCACCCCCTCTCCCAGATGGCAGATTGACCAATACATGTTAAATATGTTAAAGTATATCTTAAATATAATATATGTATACATTTCCATACAGTTATTTTGCTGCACAAAAAGAATCAGACTTTGAAATAATGTACAATTAATGTGAGAAGGAAATCAAAAATGCTGACAGACAAAAATAGAGGGATTGGGAATGCTATGTAGTGGTCCAGAGTTCTTTCACTGGGTGTAGCTGGTTCTATTAATTACTGAACAATTGGAACTGATTTGATTGATAGGCAGAGTATTCTTATAATAGCTTTCTCCCTCCCTCTTTGGAATGCCTTATCCCCCAATAGTATGGCTTTTACCCCAATAGTATGACTTGCATCAATCAGGACCCCACTAGAGATAAGTTAGATACCAATTAGTTTACCAAGTCTACCTATCACACAGGCTAGCAGTGTCAAGTAATAAATTTCTATACCAATTGTCTTATGCAATGCACCAGATTTAAATCCTGGGTTATATGCTTACACAGAGGTTTTCAAAGATTATTGACTCATGTGGACCTGTTGATTCCTGTACTAAATGGCTCTATGATTTTCTGCCTTTTGATTCTTTGGTCTTCCCCCTTCCCAATGAGATTTTTCAGTATGCCAGTTTCTAGCAATGTTATTCTTATTTCTTTTCCACTTATAAACTATTAATTGCCTATGCTAGTACTAGATATTTTGATTCTGATTAATGGTGAAGATGTTGCTCCTGAGGATAGGTCAGTGGGATGTCCCACTAAATCCAGGGCATGGGTAGGGAGCTACAAGGGGATGGGAGCATATTTCTTTAAAGAGTGGCAATAGTTATCTCAATTTTTCAGGGCATTGCCCCCAATTTAAATCTTATATCTCTATTCAGACAACATACCTCACCAATCTGCTGAAATTCCACAAGGCTTCCTATCCTTGGGCATATTCTTTGTGTCATTGGATTCCCAAAACTAATTTATCACAGAGACAAATGTCTGTAGCTTTGCCATCCAGTGAGATATTTTTATATGTATTAGTGTAGGCAGACATATGTAGGAATATAGCCAAGGATTCTTTGTGGAAACTCCCTCCAAAGATGAAGAATTGCAAGTTAAAGTATTTGATAGAGCCTTATGGCTCTGATCATGTAACAACATCCTGGAACGATTTCCAACAAAAGCAACAGCAAAATTAGTTAAAATTGAAAAGCACTTCAGAGGTTAATCCTTAATTATCCAAAAAATTTCACCATCTACAGCCAATCCAGACAACTAATCAAGAGCATTCTGGATCTAGCTTCTTTTGTCTCATGAAAACTGATTGTTAAAATTTCAGTGTGAACATGTACATCTTGAAAATTGGGAAGTACTACATATCAAGGCTAGATTTTTTTGCTTTGTTGACTTTTTAGGTCTTAAAAAATCTTTCTGTGTCACAGACTGCTTTTGGCAGTCTTTGACTTTTCCAATATCCTTGAATGATTTGCATAGATCTATTCATACCCTGCTCTCCCATTGGTTTCCTTTTATGTATGCTAGGTTGGCCAGCAAAGACTTGGTATAGATTTTGGTTGTAGATCAAAGTGAAGTTAAGGGGTCCACACAGGAACTAAATCCCTAAGATCATTAGCACATCCTCATTAGCTTAATATTCTAACCAATTGGGCTAATTAGTCACAGATTGTACTCAGAATAAAACACATAATAACTTCAAATAATTTGAGAATTCTCAAATCAAGAACTTGCTTTTCAAAAATTTTTGATAACTGTATTTTGATATAATTTGTTCATAACACAAATGGTTTATTCCTGAAATAGTGGCCTTATTTTAAAATGATAAAAAAAAGATGTCACACAATAGTTCTTTTATTCTTACCACATGCCTGAAAAAATTACAAGAAAAAAAGTGTGAGCTTCATCTATGAGAACTGGGGAAATCACTACAGGAAGGAGAAAAAATAAAATTTTAAGACTCAAATATCTTAGTGAGTAAACTGGGATAAGGACCAAGATTCTTGCCTTTTTTTAAATTAGCTTTTTATTTTTCCAAATATATGCAAAGATAGAGTTCAACATTCACCTTTGCAAAATCTTGTGGTTCAAACTTTTCTCCCTTCTTCCTCCTTATCCTCTCTCACCTTTATTCTCAGCAAGCAATACAATATAGATAAAATATGTGTGATTCTTCTAAATATATTTCCATATTCATTATAATGTGCAAGAAAAATCAGATCAAAAAGGGAAAAAAAATTAGAAAGAAAAACAAGCAAATAACAATCAAAAAAATACTATACTTTAATTCACATTCAATCTTTATGGTTTTCTATCTACATGCAGGCAGTTCTTTCCATCACAAGTCTATTAATATTGCAAGGTCCTTACCTAAAATGACTAAGCATAAGGCTCACTTTGTTAAAGTCTTATGGAGAAAGCCTAGGAAATAAGGTTGGAAAAAGCTCAATTGTTACCATTTGTTTTTAACAAGTAGTAAGAAGATGCAAAGATGATATGAGCTTGCCTGTCTTGAACATCTCAGATCTGATGGCTACATTGTCTCTTTATTATGAAATTTCATTTCATCTCACATTTAAAAAAAAACAACTCAGGTTTGCCTAGGTGCTACATATGTCACTTTGAAATATAGCTAAGCAAGCTGTTGGTCCAAAAAGTCAGATGTAAATAGAAAACAGTAAGTACTCTGAGAAACCAAATCACTGACTTTTCAAAAGGAAAATGAGGAAAAGTAATTTTTTTTCTTTTTTTGGTGAACATATTCATTTGTTTGCCACTTTCAATTGACCATAAGCAATGTGGCTTAAAATAACCTAATCCTGCCCCCTGATACAAGTACAGGTACAAGCAACTGATTACACCCTGAGTGGTATGCCAGAGTGTCTGCTTCCAGTTCTTTCCTACTTGAAGATTTGGTTCTCATTTTCAAGTCTTTGCTGCTTCTTTGTCTTTATATTATCTGCACTCAGATACCACCATGTGGAAAATTTACAGTTCATCTCTCATGCCCTGTCATAGACCATTTCAAGTTTGGTTTTATTGCAGAGGTGGACAAGCAGAATCTCAATTTTTTCTTTTTTTTTAAAAAAAGGTAGATAACGTTTCATTGATGTTAACATCACTGGAATTTCTTTCAATAACTTTCCTCCCCACTATATAAAAATAAATATTTTAAATTTTATTTTATAAAAAACATAAGAAAAAAGAAAAACAGAAAAAAAGATTACACAACATAATAAAGCAAAACAAAAAAGAACATTGAAATGTGCCCAGCAGAATATCAAGGAAGATTCAAAATATATATTAACAAAT